>NC_081560.1:178548961-178784909 GCF_022355385.1 Mustela nigripes | reverse complement strand
AGGAAACAAAGGGGGGGTCTCCATCGGGATATTTCCGGGATATTTCCACAACTTCCATTCCTTTTCTTTCTGTCAAACGGGTTGTGAGCGATTCAAAATTACCTCAATAAAAGGCATAAGGCCAGTGCCCAATGCTGAATATATTTCTTAAATACATTGAAGGAATTGATGAATAGAAAGAATGCTCCGAACAAATAAAGGCGCCCATAGCCTAACTTTAGAATCTGCGTCTGTTTTTAAACCCACTCTTTGGGGAAATTCATAAAAGGGCAGTTTGAGAAATGCCAAAGCATCAATACCCACTTCAGTTCAACCATCAGAAAGAACTTCTGATGTACCCCCAAGAGAGCATCACAAGTGACCCTCATAATCACAAATACCGTCTCTCCCCGCCTTGGTGGTCTCATTCATTCTTAACCTAAACCACTCTTCTTCCAGCGGGATGAATCTGTCACCATGTGAGGTTTTAAAAACTCCACCACCAGGTCTGAGGGCTGTCAGGTTAACATGACTATTGCATTTCAAAATTCAAGTTTAAAACCAATACGTGAATCTGTTCAGAAGAGGAACACCTTACACTCAATTCTGTATATTTCATCTGGATATGACTGTGGTTGTGAAATTGTGAATTTAAAGGTTACCCATGCTTCTGTGTGCCCAGAGGTACATATATGATAGTTTTCCAAAATGCTCTGTTATCTACACCAAAGCCATCTCCAGAATCTTTTGCAATAAGGACTGAAACACTATTACTGAAAGCTGTAAGGCTTAGGAGAAAAGCAGACAGCACCAAAAATGGCTAATCTTGGGACTTGGCACAAGAGGCAAAAAAAAAAAAAAAAAAGAAAGAAAGAATGTTCAAGATTTTGAAGAACTGAAGAAAATTACACTGAACTACCTTACCCCGTGTCTGGCTGGCAAAAGAGCTATACAGACTGCTAACATATGTATAAAAATCATTTCATTCTTCACATTTATAAACAAAACTTTTGAGACAGCAAAAGAAATATGGTCCATGTGGTATACACTCAAAAAGAACTCTGACCATTTATGTTTGAGTGTTCTGCCCAAAAGGAGCAGAAATGTATTTCATAACTAAGCCATGAAGAAACTACGCAGAAAACCATGCTAAAATGATCAAGAAACACTTGACTGCATCCTAAAATTTTCTTACCATTTTTTCTTCCTTGGCAGGTGGACTTCGAAGAAAAAAGCAGAGAGGAGCAAAAAGAATATCAATTATTCCAATAATGGTCATGAGCCATGGAAATCCAATTGCCTTTGCGACAGCCCCACCAGCAGAAGGACCTTTCAGGAAAGAGAGAATTAGATCAACCTCTCTCCAGATGTCTCACAGAGAGAAAGACACAAAAGTTTAAATAATTTTCAACCATGATCATGCATTAAGCTGAAACGTTGTTTTGAAAAGCCAGAGCCCTTACCTATGGCATATCCCATGCAGAATGCCACATCGGCAATGGCGTACACACTCCCGTAGACGGACACATGCCGCAGGTCAACCAGGTAGCCCATGATGGGCATCATTGATGAATCCACCATTCCTGCGGACAGTCAGGGAACATGGTCTATGGAGAACGGACATAACCCGAAAACGCGGGGAATATCAGGGACCGTGTCCGAACCTCACAGCCTCATCAGTTCTTCCCCAGTGGTCACTACCCGTCACTGAAGACCGACAGCCAGTCGTGGAGGCTGGGACTAGAACCCAGGCCACCTTTGCCTGTTCTCTACCTTACCTCACCTGTCCTCCACGGTCTGAAGGGCCCATTCTCCAAGGGAGAGCTCCAGTCCTCTGGTGACTCCCAGACCAGGCTTCACATCCAGGGGGGTTGCTGGCTGCCGGCTACCAGCCGTGTGGACCCCCTCACTTGCTCCCAGCTGGTACTTTCCAGATTAACTCTCTTCCGGTCCACAGGCCCCTTGCCCTCACCCAGGGGTCACACCTACAGGCCTCACACCTTAGCCTCACACACGGACCATAAGAAGAAGTTGGAAAGTATCGGGAAAGACGGGAAGGAATCAGGACATGAAGCTGTCTGAGGGATTACCCTGCCCTGCTCTCGGAAGAGACTGAAAGAGATCTGCTAATTTGGGGCTCTAACACCAACACCAAGGCCAGTATTAGAATCCTTTATTCCTTCATCAGTCAGGGACAGGCAGCCTAAAGAAAGAGCATGTGTGCTGAGGCCCCGGCTCATGGCCCTGGCGGGTGAGCACGGCCTTATCTCTCCAAACACTGGCTTTCCCACCCGTAAAATGGTGCAGATAACAGTCGGCTATGACGAGACCGTCTGTGGACACCTCCAGCGTGTGCTCCAGCGCTCGCTCCCTCCCCTCCACCAAGTACTAACGGCAAGAAGGGGAGGGGCGTTTCTTTCATTCAGTGAGTATGTATTCGTGCCCTAACGTGTGGAGGGTGCTGAGGCCATGGGGTGAGCGAAATGGAAGGTTGGACGGGCCGCAGGGAGTTGAAACATGCATCACGGTTGTCACTGACACCATGAGGGGCCGCGCGAGGACAAACCCGACCCAGCCTGGGGAGTGTGCAGAGCCTCCCTTCTCTCTTCCCACTGCACCGAAGATTCACTTCTTGACAGATTTAGCATTTACTCTTATTAGGCCCCATGTGTATATTACAAAGGAGAAACAAATGTATACTATTTATCAAAAGTGTGCTGGGTGCCTGGGTGGCTCAGTGGGTTAAGCCTCTGTCCTCCGCTGAGGCCAGGATCTCAGGGTCCAAGGATGGAGCCCCGCATCGGGCTCTCTGCTGAGCAGGGAGCCTGCTTCCCTTCCTCTCTCTCTCTCTCTCTCTCTCTGTCTCTCTGCCTACGCATAATCTCTGTCAAGTAAATAAATAGAATCTTTTAAAAAAAAATGTTCAGGAGGTTTTTCCTAACAGGTGACTGTCCCTCACATTACAAAGACTCGTCCCTTTGAAGGCGAGAAGTCCTGCAGCTCGGTGGTGATCAGTGCCTCCGTTCCTCTTTTCTGTACTAAACCTTATAAAAAATACAGGTGAGGTCTATGCCCACACCGGGTTCATGGGAGCAGTTCCGTGCACAGACCTGAGCCCTAACAAACGGGCTCTGAGGGAGGGATTTTCTTGTTTGCCCGAGGCCAGCCACGGAGCAGCCGTTTGCCTCTGTAAATATCAGGCTTTTCAACGTACTGATTTTCTGGAAATAAATGACCAGCAGGCAGAAGCAGGTCTATCTGTCGATAATCGACAGGCTGCCCACAGCCTCCTCTGAGGCTTCCGGAAATTTTAGGTTGAGGAAATAGACTCTGCCCAAATCAGACGAAACCTTTCTTAGTCATGGAGAAAACAAAGTTTCAAATTTCGGCATAAAGTTATGTGACTTACCAATTGCAAAGCCAACTCCAAAGTTAGGAGCTATGAGTCCATAAATGGTTTTTGCAAAAGGAATCTATAAGAGGAAACAACATTACACTAGAATCACAATATCCAACTGTAAATCTTCCAGGAAAATCTTCAGGACACGCTTTCTCAGGCCTAGTGTGCTTGTTTCCTTCTGAGGGAAGTGGGAAGAAGGAAGGGGACGGGGCTTGGGGGGGACCGGGACCTCCAAGCCTTTAGAAGCTGAAGCTGAAATGGGTTTTGCGACCACCAAGGAAAACTCGCTGACTGCCGGAGTCGAGATCGGCCTGGACCTCACTCTACTTCTGACAAGGACCAGGAGGCCTCACTTGCGGTGGATACTGGCCATTGGTAGAAGGTGTTTTATTCTAGGAAACAATCTTGCTATTGTTTCGGCTGGTAGTCTGAAAGTGTTTTATATACATTATTGATATATGTATAAATGTATACATATATATTACACATGCACACACATATATAAATTTATATGTATGTAACTTTATATTTATTATAAACTTTAAATAAATCTATAATTTTATATGATCATATACAATTATATAAAATTTTATATTTTATATATAAAAATATAGAATTGTATATAAAAATATATAATTATATAATTATAAAAAAATTGTAAGTGAATTTATAAATAAATTTATAAATTTAAGTGAATTAATTTATAGGTAAATTTATAAATATAAGTGAATTCATTAATAAATTTATAAGTATAAATTTATAAATATATTTTTTGAAAATTTTATAAATATATTTATAATATACATTATAAACATCACAGTGTTTAAGATGTTGGGGGGAGTTGGGCACTGACATACACAGTATGCAAAAAACATGCTACATGACCTCCAACTGATTAACCTCAAATTAAAAATCTATTCCTTGGAGAATCTTGTCCAAAACGTTTAAGAAGATTAAAAAAAAAAAATTAGAGGAAAATGGAAGAGGTCATAAAACCAAATATCAACAAACTTTAAATGGTTATAAAAGGCTTCCTAGGGAGTCTAGTCCAAAGCAATAGTTTTATTTACAGAGCATTACCCCTTGTCAAATATCATCTTTTACTCACACATAAAATGCTGATGCCAACAATTATCATTCCTAGAAGAGCGCAAAGCCACCTGCCAAAAAACAAAACATAAAAAAGCACCTTTAATAAATGACCACTTCGAATTTTTCCTCAGGTCAAATCTTCAGTGGAAATCAAAGCAGTTGCCTGTGATAAGTAAGGCAGAATCATGCAGAATTTGCCTCAAAGAGCTACATTTTTCTAAGACAGTGGGCGCTGTCCGCATATCATCTTACCTCCCCATTTTGTGCGCGAGCATCCCAAAAATATTGGTTCCGATGAGATAAGAGATGCTAGCTGGCAAGAAAGCGATGCCTGTAAATTTATGAAAAGGACACCTTATCAGTATTGATCATCAGTCAACTGTTAGAAAAAGTAATAATTGTCAGACACCACGATGCTGATGAGCACCGAGGAGAGAAGCCCCAGGACCTACACGCAAGCAGCTAATATCCGGTGGCGGACGGATCCAGACTGGACCCCATGGGCCCGATCTGTCCTCACAAAGCTGCTGAGACGCTCCAGAAATGAAATCCGCTCCTCTATCAACAGCTCCATCTTCCCTCCATCTGTGCCTGCTGGTGGCTGCGTGCGACCTGACACGGGCGGCTCCCGCCGCGGGAGTGGGGCCACTGTGACCCCACGCGCGCCCCCGGCCTCACCCCCCTTTGTAACTTTACCACGGAAGGAAGACACAGGCATTAGGGAAAAAACGTGAGAACATTAAGGACCAAGAAAAAAGTTAAAATCATCCCAAACCCCCTCACTCCGAGGATGCTCACGGGGATCTCCTCCCGACAGTTTGTACCCACGAGTTCGCACACACTCAGATAAATGCGCGCACACGGGACTGTAAGAACAAAACAAAACAAAACATGGCTTTATGTTATTGTTCTATGCCCTGCTTCTTTCAACTAGCATTATGAAGATCTTTCCATGTCTGAAAAAAGAAATGTCCATGTGGTCCTTTTCTGTGACCGAGGCACGTGACAGAAATTGACATGTCCAAGGTTCCATGCTCTCCCAGAGACCTGGCATTCCTGGGGCCAACCCTGTGCCAATTTCCAGCTGCGGGTGGCAGTGGTTGCCTTGAACATCGTCTGTGCGTTGAACAGAAAGCCTCCTCGAGTCCCAACTGCCTGGCTGCGGGGATTGGTCCAGATCAGCTCTGTGTGGTCCCCATCTGTCATCACGACAATAGACCATCTCTTCTCGAAAGATGGCTTGTCAAACTAGTCATACTTTTGGTGTTCTTCTTGGACTCGGTTATACCAGGTTTGATTCTAAGCCTTGCCCACAAATGGTGAGCGCTGCTCTGTCCCCAATCCCACGACTGTAACAAGCCAGCACACACGCCAGATGCTAGACGGTCAGCAGGTGGGCACTGCTCTCGAAACGCACAGGGCCCGCGGCCTTTCTCGTCTCGGCAGCTCAGCAGCGCGCAGACAGACAGGTGGGATCTGGCCCCCGTCAAGCATACAGCAGCCTCTCCCTGCAGCTCTGCGAGCACGAAGGCCGTCAAACCCTCCAGGAGGCTGAGCCTGCCAGCACAGGCTGGATTTCAAAATGATCCAAAACCAAATCATCCTGGCCTTGGTGATCTGGGAGATGAGAATAAAGAGCGATCTCACTGCTGTGTTCTGGGAAACCATTTCCACCACGCTTGCATACAGGTGGCGAAATGACAGCTGGGCACAATCAGATTCAGCAAACACGACTGAGAGCATGGGCCCGGCTCAGGGCTACAGCGAAGCCAGTGGCTCTGGTCGCCATGAGCACGTCTCCAAAGGAAGGAATCAGATGACGACTGAACCGGGACGGGGCAATGTCGGGGAGCGACGCAGGTACGGACCCAGTACAGGTACGGAACCCAGAAGCTCCCCAAAGCAGCTCCTAACTAAGCCCAACCTTGAACACAACGTCAGAGAGTTAGTCTGGAGAAAGAAACCATGAAGGCCTTGGTCTCAGGACAGGTGTCTGTGGGGTCTGGGGAGGTTGTAAATGACGGGAGGAGCAAAGTAAGAGCACAGGTGCCGTGAGAAATAGCCTCGACACTGGGCCTCGGTGTCCGAGAAACAAAACATGGGGGGAAGGGCCTGGAGCCCCTCAGAGAAGGCAGCTGCTCGTCTTCCCAGACAGGAGGACCAAGACTGGAATATCTGATTTTTCTAGAAAAGCCTCAACTCGAGGTTCTTACATGAAACCTCTTGGGATGCATAAATGTTGGTGACTAAATGTTAAAAACACAAAGCCCTCACAGACTGACACTGAAGCAGCCAACCAATGCCCTCCCCCGCCCCCCCCCCCCACCCAGGGCTGAACACCTGTGCACTGAACTTGGTCCACAGACATGGCCGTGAACTGGAGCCAGTGGAAGCAGATTGCAGAGAACCCGGCCAGGAGCCCTGCTTCCTGGTGAATCCTGACTCTAGGAGCCAAGCCTCAAGGCAGGGTCGCCAGCGAGCTCCAGAAGAAGCCCCCGATCAGCTACAGCTTCCTGACTTGCCAGTGGGGTGCTAAGCTCACCGTGGGACCCACACGTGGGCGCCCCTTATTTTCCACCGACAGCAGAACCTCTCGGGCCCCAAACTGCAGTGTCATGGCTCTCCAGGAAAAAGCACCAGAAGTCAGGCAAGAAACAAGATGTCCCTTTCACAGACTGGTGGAGGCTCCAGCAGGTCACCGTAACCTCTCAGAGCCCAGGAAACAGCGACCGTTCCTAGAGCACGCAGCTCACGGGAAGGCTTTGAGGTTCAGAGGGCAGCCCACCCTCCCCGTCTGAGCCCCCTGCCCTGTCCCTCCCTGTGGGCGCCTTACTGGCCTTTTACCCTGGTGGCCTGGCCGGCCCCAGACTGCAGCGAGGTCCTAGCGGGCAGGGGGACCACGTCACCTGTTCCGGGAGGCAACCAGGCGGCGCTTGGAACACAGCTGAGCACTTAGGGGAAAAAGATCGTGTGAGGGCACGGACTTCACAGAACCAAAGGTATTGAGGGAGGCCACTGTCCCTCGCAGGCAGAGCCCCCTTTGTGCAGCATCCTGGGGGCGAGAGGCGGCGGTGTGGTCTGGAGCTAGAACCCTCTTTTTCTGACTTCCAGCTTCAGACGTCAGGCTCCAAGCCCCGAGAGCTGTTCTACCACAGCTTCGGCCTCCTCGGCATGGCCAGGGCCCCAGCACAGCACACAACCGACAACCCGTTCTAGGGACTCAAAGAAACCTAGAAACCACAGTGTGCCTCCCGAAGCAGCCTGCCGGGTGTCCTAAGAGACCACCTGGCTTTGCTCAGAGACCCGGGCTGGGAGCCCACTGCTCTTCCAGACAGGTCTGTGAGGACGGCTCCCGCCAGGGGCTGGTGTCCTAACCCCAAGCCCGGAGCTTCCCATCTCTTCCACCCGCTGATCCTGCTGTGCATTCCAGAACCTTCCACCTCCTCCCCCAGCCTGGCCACCAGCACGGTTTGGCTTCCCTGATGAACCACCACCAGGGCTCTGGGTCGTGGCCAGTGACTGAGCACCAGCTGCCTCCCTTGTGTACAAGTTCAAGTGACTCCTCTACCTAGAAACGTGGTGCCCGGGACTGACCCCGCCCAGCTCCTTGCTGGGTGCACAACAGTGACCACTACCATCTGAGGAAGGCCTGGACGATTCACAGGGCTGGCTCCACCATCCGGCCCCTGGGTCACTCTGGGCTCCGGAGGCAGTCACGCCTGCTCTGGCCCCGGGGAGCCACCACTCATGCAGCCCTCATGGGGCTCATGCACACTGACCCGCACCCCCATCACACCCCCGCCGCCCTCCAGGCGGTGTTTTCCACCCCAGGGCAGGACTCTACCTTCTCACCAGAGAGAGTCCTTCTTGTTCCTTTCAGACCTTCATTCTGCCCAGGAAGATCTTTTTGGATCTGTCATGAACGGGTCAATTTGACCCTCCCCAAACCTGTATGCTGTGCAAATGCGACAAGAAGTCTTTGCATCTTCCCAACACAGGAGAGACGTGTGGATCGGCCGGCCTGCACACAGTGTGGGGGCTACACGTGGGAGCCTCTCCTTCTGCTGGGCCCCTGCTCTCCTAACTGGGGTGCCTGTACCTCCATACTTGCCCCTGCACCTACGAGAAAGTGTACCCACAGGGACTGTCCGCCCATGCCTGGGCTTTCGTGGAAAGCCTGGCTTTGACCACAGGTTCGCCGGGCACAAGAGGGTGAGGCTCTACCTGCCACAAAGCCCCCAAGGAACCAATGCTGGACATGCAGCCCCAGAAGGGATGGTGGGGATGCATCCGTGGGCTTCTTCCGAGCTCCCGATCACCCAGTCCTGAGGTCCGCAAGGGCCTGGTCCAGAACCAGAGCGGGGCAATGATCCGGGTTTGGCCTCCCTGGGAAGCTCAGGAGGCTGCAGTCCTCACATCCCAGAGTGACAGCATATGAGCAACCCTCTTGTCTTGGGTACCCAGCCAGGCTGGCCCTGAACATGCCTGAAGGTCAGGGCCGGTTGGGAGTGGAGGGGCTCCCCTGCCCAGCAGCCCGCTATCCTAGCCTCCATCCTGCACTGCACCAGGACACCTCCTTAAAAAAACCAGAAGAGTCTGGCTCCACTCTTCTCTGGGCTGCATTGCCCAGAGCTTACGTTCCCTTTCAGTGTTTATAGGCCTCACCAGGAATGGGGTCCCTAAGCCTCCTGGCATCAGGGAGAGGTCATCTGACCCCAGAGAGATGCCGTGAAAGCATTCTCCCCTTCCAACCCAATCTCAGGGCCGACCCCAAGCGGCAGTGGTGTCTGGGCAATGGGCTCATAGGGAGCCCTCTAGAATATCAGCAGCCAACATCTACTGTCTCTAAAAATTATGGCCCAAACCACAGCGTTCAACAAAACAATCATGGATCACCCAGGTAGCTGGTAAGGCTCATGTGCTTTGACTTCAAGCCTTAAGGTCTTTTTCCAGAAATGCTGAGGGAAGCAGAGGGACAGAAGGGCTTCCCTTTTCACACTGGACTGGGGAGAGCTCACACATGGCCTCGCACAGGGAGGGGAGGCTGCCCGGGCCCCCTGCGAATGGCCATGCCCCCTGCCACCAGCCAGTTCTCACCACCACCCGCAGTCCTCATCCGGCACCCCCCACGGGGCCCTCCTCACCCCAAGGCTCCCAGGGCCTGAGGGGCTCTGGGAGAGCCGGGCCACAAGCTGCAGGGCTTGTGCTCCGCTCCCACCGGGGAGGACGGCAGAGCTACGGGATTCTCTTGAAGAAACACAAGATTCTCTTGAAGAAACACAAATCTCTGTCTGAGGCAGGAGGGGAGCCATGGCACAGTGGAAAGGGGCGGTGACCGTCAGACATCTGGCCTAGAAGATAAGCCCTAGGAGAGGACCTCCTGATAAAATCGGGGAGGCCTCCAGCCTGTTATCTGACCCAGAAGGCCCAGAGCCTCTGACGAGCTTTAAGGACTTCATAAAGAAGGCTGTCCAGAGAGGAACCAGCCGAGGAGCCTACTCATGGCCAAGATGCACTTGGTCAGGAAAAGAAGTCAATGAGGTGGGGACATCGGACCCCACAGTGAGCAAGCCACGTGCCCCCAGGACGAGGGGCGCCTCCTGGAAACGCCTGGAAGCCCAAACCACCACGGGGAGAAGAGGCACCCACGGTGTTGACAGCCAGCATTGGCAACAAGACAGGAAGAGCGTCTTCTCATCTTTTAGAAAACTGCTTTCCATTAACCCCCAGTTAGAAAAAGCTCTTCCCTCTGCTAAGTGCTGCGCCTTCCCTGGGAGCTTCAAGTCTCTGGGTTTCCTCTGGTAACTCCCATGCCAGGAGGTTCGAAGCTAAATTTCGGTCTACGAACTAGCCTTACTTTGGCTCCAAGAATCCTTCTACTGTCGCTGAATGTCTCCTGCTGTTTGGGGCTGGGTTTTGATTTTGTTTTGTGACATCATTTATATGCCTGAAACTCACCCTTTGCAAGCGCAGGGTCCAGTGGTTTTTAGAAGAGTCAGAGGGTTGTGCAACCATCAGCCCTATTTATTTCCAAACTACTTTTATCACCCCAAAGACGAACCCCACACCCATCAGCAGCCCACATCATCCTGCCCCGCCTAAACAATTTGGGACTTTTTAAGGAAGGAGTATTTGATGAAACAACACAGAGATTCAGTGGCACATCCAGAAGGACTGAGGTAGCGACAAGCTGGAGATGCCACCCGGAGGGACTAGAAAGTTGCCTGTGGGAAGGTTGGGGGCACTAAAAATGGCAGCTTCCCTTGGAACTGAGAGTCTCCACCCAAAGGTGGACATTTAGAAGCCGAGAGAACAATGAATAGAAAATAAATCCCCAGGGGCGCCCAGGTGGCTCAGTGGGTTTAAAGCCTCTGCCACCACGGTCCTGGGATCAAGCCCCATGGCTGACTCTCTGCTCAGCAGGGAGCCTGCTTCCTCTTCTCTCTGCCTGCCTCTCTGCCTACTTGTGATCTCTGTCTGTCAAATAAATAAATAAAATCTTAAAAAAAGAAAAGAAAAGAAATCCCCAGGAAGGATAATCAATAAATTCTTAAAGAAAAAGGTGTGTGCGCAGGGACCAGCTGCCCAGATATCCAACAATGTCCTAAAGCTCCAGGAATCAAACAGGAAATCACAGACACGGGAATTTCTGCCGACAAACGGAACAGAAGAGAGAACCCAGAGACAGACCCAAGGACACACAGTCATTTCAAGGACGATAAAGTTGGGAAAAATTGGGTGTGCCCTTAGGATAACTGGCTGGTCACACAGCAAACAGTAATCCCTGGTCCTTCTCCACACCATGCGCCTAAATTAAGTCCATGTAAATCCAAGATTTTAATGTAAAAAATAAATCATAAATTAGGGGAAAATATGGATGACAAAAATAATCTTCCCGTGGGGAAGGTCTCCCCGGAGCTTCCCTTGAAATGACAAGGACCCGAAGGGACAGACCGCTCTGACCAGCGGCATCTTAGAGGTTCTGAGTACGCAGTAAAACACATTTCTAAACTCAAAGGACATACAACAAAATAAAGGCAATATTTGTGAAACATCTGATAAAGGATTAATAAACATACCAAGAATATTTAAAATCAGTGAGAACCCAACTCCAAAGAAAAAATGGGCAACCTATCTTAATAAGAAATGCACAGTAAAGGAAATAGGCATGCCTAATAAACACATGAAAAGATGCTCAATTGCACTCAAAGAATTTGTAAAAAATAAATCAAAACGAGACACCCCCCCCCCCCAACAACCTTCTCACATATGCAACTAGGAAAGGCTGACAGTTCTCATGTTAGCGCAGCGTTACTAATTCCCGAAAGCCCACTGCACTTTCAGGAATTTGCACACAGTTCCACTTCCAATCATGAACAGGAATGCATGTAAGAATATTTTGCTACAGTATGGTTTCTAAATGGCAAAAACCAAAACTAACCTAAATGGCCAATGATAGCAGCTGGTGGAAAATTTATGGTATAACCTTAAAATAGAACAATATCCAATCATTAAGATGAATGATAGGCTTCTGGCTAAACAGGGCAGATTATATCTATAGGTTTTTCCTCCATTCCCAACCCAAATTGTTTTAATTTTAATAAAGGAACAAAAGAAAGCTCCACACCCTCCCCCTCAATGCCCAAAAACAGACGAAAAGAAAAAGGAGAAAATGCAGTGAGAAGAAGAAAGAAGCAGAGAGAGACCAGTGAGGGACACAGCAGAAAACACTGGAACCTTCTACTTGCACATAGGGCAGTCAACAAGAAGCAACAGCTTTTGTGCCTCAGAACCCAGAACATTCAGAAAAATGAAGGCTCCAGGTACTGTGAATGTAAGGGAGGCTGTCAACAGGAAAGATGTTTGAAAGGCTAGTTTAAGAGACTTGGACTCCCCAGTTCTCAACTGCTCACCCTGGCAGGAGACCGCTTCTTTAGGGAAACCAAACTCAACTAGCCCAGGGGCCCCAGGCAGCATGGAGACCAGGGATAGCCTGAGACGCTGTGGCGGGAAGTGAGTGGAAGTCTTCCTACCAAATGGTAAGACGTTGTTATTTCAATGGCCCTTCCACACATACAACACCACTCAGAGTAAATATGAAAGGACTCTTCAAATTTAAGATATGAAGACACCAATTATAAAAATTCATTAGACAGCTTAGAAAATGAAAATTAAGAAATGAGCATAGGGGCACCTGGGTGCCTCAGTGGTTAAGCCTCTGCCTTCGGCTGGGTCATGATCTCCAAGTTCTGGGACTGAGCCCCATACATCAGGCTCGCTGCTCAGCGGGAGGTCTGCTTCTCCCTCTGCCTCTTCCCCTCACTTGTGTGCGAGCTCTCTCTCTCTAGTGAATAAATAAAATCTTAAAAAAAGAAAGAAAGAAAGAAAGAAAGAAATCCCTGGAAATAAGAAAAGGCAAGATAAATGAAACGGATAAAACACAGAGGGTCCAACACTGAATCAAAAAAACGAATAGTAGAAGAGGGAAAATAGAGTAGGGGGAGGATTAACTAAAGAAATAATACAAAATGGTTTCCCAGAACAGAAAGGAGCAGCTTCTCTGGTGAACAGGCTAACCAAGCAAGTGTCCAGTACAGATGAAAAAGATCCCACTGCAAAAACCATCATGGACATACATAACCTAGAGAGGAAGAGAGCCTTCCAGCACTTACAGAGGATAGGGACTGAGACTGACACTAGCCTCCTCAACAGCAACCCTGGACACCAGAGCACAATAGGTCATTGGCCTCAAAACTGAAGAAAAGAAATCTCCAACCAAGGATCATACACTCAAATAGACTAAGTCAACCAGATAGGAGAATAAAGATGTTTATTGATATGCAGAATCTCTGAAAACTTTACCTGCTATTCACCATCTCTCAGAAAGCAGCTAGAGGATGTGTTCCATCATAATGATAGAGTAAACCAAGAGAAAGGAATATAGAGGAGAAGGATACAGGAAATAGAAGAGAGGGAAAGATACTCAAATACTGGATGACCTAGTAAGTAAGTCCAGACTGGAGCAAGACAGAGTAATGTGCAACAAATGTCCACAAACAAGAAAACACAAATGGGTTGGGCTTGCTGATGTACTTGGCCATATTTAAAGGGCCTTTCCCCTCTGCCAGAGAGTCTGGGAATATGTTCATAAAGGCTACATTGAAAACTAAGAAAACGGGAAGACATGGCAATAACTAACTCTAGGAAAAACAAAAGTCTTTCCATTTTCTTAGTTTTTAATGTAGTCTTTATGGACATAAAGTCTGTAAAAAGAAATAACCATAAAACTCTCTGCAGCTCTTCTTTGAATATTTACCTAGTCACAATAATGGCAATACTGAATGCTAATCTTAACAACAAACAATATAACTTTGAAAAAAAACAGAAGTTGAGAAAAACAGGTGAGTTGGCTGTTTGATATTTTCAGGTGGAATAATAATGGCATTAAATCTCCATCTACCACGTTAGGGAGCTGGTAGACAATGTCAGATATTGGACAACTTAAAAAAAAACAGGAGTTACACATATTATTTAGAGAAATAAATTAGCAGAAGAAAAATCTAAAAGCACTGAAGGTGATCAAATCTGAGAAAGTGGGTTGGAGATGGGGAGGCATGGAGCAAAGACTGCTGGCTTTCTCACTATAATTCTAATAATGTTATTTTATTTAAACATTAAGTACATGTGTAACTGATAAAAATTTAAATGTAATTAATTTTGAAAATTACATCAACCCATTCTGACATGAAAATATGAACAAACAAGAGGTCACACAGTGATACAATTGGAAAGATCCCACTTGGGTTGGGCTTTTAAGCATCTCACGCATGGCGATAAATGCAGAACCATTTGGAAAAAGACACAAAACTATTAATGATGAATATCACAGAAGATTGGGCTGGCAGGAAAGATGAACATGAGATTTTAAGACCGACTTCCTTGATCTATATACTTTGTTTTTTTAATAATAAAGCATGTAGTACTTTCTAAATTAGAAGTATTAAAACTAGGGGCACCTGGATGGCTCAGTGTGTTAAAGCCTCTGCCTTCGGCTCAGGTCATGATCCCAGAGTCCTGGGATCGAGCCCCGTGTCGGGCTCTATGCTCAGCAGGAAGCCTGCTTTCCCCCTCTCTCTGCCTGCCTCTCTGCCTACTTGTGATCTCTGTCAAATAAATTAACAAAATCTTTAAAAAAATAAAAATAGTGTTAAAACTAATCGTCTTAAATCCTGCTTGTTAGCCTCTTTCACATAAATTTTACTGCTCTTCACATACATTTAACTAGTCTAATTCAGAAACATGGGGAGATGCTGAATGTATTTTTGTGCTCTCATTTCTGCCCAGATCTGATGCCTCTACGCTAATTCTGCATCCATCAGGGATGATTAAAAAACAAAACAAAACAAAAAACAAACAAACAAACTGGAGTTGAAACAGACCCCAAAGGGCATTGCTATCCTAAGCACAGAGCCCATTAAGTGTCAAACAGAAACCACCATGTTATCATCCTGGTACCTGCAGCTTGACAGGGCTACAAAGATAGGACTCGCCCTGGGGACAAAAGTTCTAGAATCAGAAGCTCCCACTCCGGTCCTTACCCAGCTGCCACTTGCGGGAACACATGGTCTCCATCATCCAGATGGGCAGGGCTGGCTCCAGCATGGCAATCCCCATGTTTGCAAAGCAGATGGACCCTGCAAGGGAGGAAGAAGGTTAGTGTGCTTCTGTTTGGGGTCTTGAGCATCTCTGATGCCAAACACAGTTAAACCCCACATGCTGGGGCACCTGGGTGGCTCAGTGGGTTGAGCCTCTGCCTTCGGCTTAGGTCATGATCCCAGGGTCCTAGGATCAAGCCCTGCATTAGGCTCTCTGCTCAGCACGGAACCTGCTTCCTCCTTCCCCTCTCTCTGCCTACTTCTCTGACTACTTGTGATCTGTCTGTCAACTAAATAAATTAATAAGTCTCTTTTAAAAATAAATAAATCAACCCCATATGCCCACAAAAGAACAATCCACTGGGAGGCCCAGAACTTCTACTTTTGTGAGGAAAAGATAAATAACAGGTCAAGGGGAGAGTGAGGAGGTTGGGTTTATTATTACTATCATCACCGTTACTAAATAATAATCAAATATTAAGTTAAATCTATTAAAATGAAATACTAATAACTAAAATTAAATATTAAATTTAAACAAAGTATTAAGAAACATTGTTTTCAAACTAGAATCCCAGAGTCATAAAGGAATTGGAAGGAGTCTCAGACTCCCTCTGACTACCCATCCCAACCTATTGATGAAGGAGTTCTAACTCATTAGCCAAGTAACTTGCCTAAGGACGCCCACCAATGTGGGCCACCCTCCGACCACACCAGACCCCAGCAGCTGGAGGCTCCTGAGCCTGTTTTACTGGGCAATGAACACAGACACCTCTAAAGATGCTTGGGATGTCCCCAAACCCAGTACATTCAGTACAGATGGGCTGTTGAGGGATTTTTTTTTTTTTTTAAATCAACTAACCCTATAGGGTATTTCTACAACTATCCATCACCACCCTGTTAACCAGAACCCTTAGTAAAGGTAGAGCCATCAGGGAAGAAACCTCCCCTGCGGTGCTGGGAGCTTCCTGGGCCGCATCCCTGGGAACCTCTAATTTGCCAGAATCCTGAGTCAAAGAACATTGTGCAACGGTGATTAAGGAGCTCACATAGTAAAGAAAGGGGTTTTTTTTTAATGCATCTTGACGTCAGAGATGGAACACAGAAAGGATGCGGACATGACTGGCTCCCATCACCCGTCTGCTGTCTTCCCAGATTCGCAGCTGTTCTATTTGCTGTCTGTGAAGTAGGGGTCAAACTGATAGTGTCGCTATGTCTCCCCTGTGACCCAGGGCCCATACTCTGAACCCCTCCTTGTCCACCTCTCACACAGCAAACTGACACCCCGGCCCCAAACCTCCCCAGGGCCAGGCGCCAGGCACCCGGGGACGGCCCCCAGCCCCAAAGCCTGCAGCCCCGCCTTGCTCATCCCACGCCAACCTCTGGCCTAGGCAACCTGCTGCTTCCCCAGGGGGCCCTGAGTGGCATGGTAATAAAATGTTCCTTTCACTAGCACTGATCCCTCTGGGTCACTGCTCAGTCACCTTCATAAGTTAAAATCCCACCAGAACAAGTAAGATAAGCCTGACCCCCGGCTCCCTCTGCCGAGGCTGCCTGGAGATGCGGTCACCCAATAGTGCGGGATGGTTCTTTCCTCCCTGAGCCAGGGTGAGGCGGTGAGGGTAGAAGAAAGCCCCAGGCAGTGGGCGCTGGGCTGCAGGGAATCTGCTTTCACCACACAGCTCCTCAATCCGCCCGAGACAGCCCAGGCTCCATAGGTGTCTGGGCACTGGAACGGTCCCCTCATCATGCTAGGGACACAGAGAGATCCCCTGCATAAGGAAGTCACACCAGGTTCGCAGCACTGGCGCCAGCTAGCCTGATGGAGAGGGTCTAGACCAGGGTGACACCGGTGCCCCCCAACCAAATCCAGCAGCAGAAGGCCTCAAGGAAGCCGGCCTGGGGCATGACGAGGCTGAACCGGAACGCTCGCAGGTAGGGCACCGTCCAGCTCAGCGCCAGCCGCGCCCGTGACCACTGCTTAGACCAACCGCACGCTAACCGCATCTGATGCTACTTCAGGACTGCCCTCTCCTGGCCGACCCCAACGGCCGCTGCCGACCAGGGTGCAGGCCCAGGCAGCAAAAGGCCAGCCGCCTGCCAGGCAGTCCCAGGCCCACCTCACGGAGAGGGTCTTGGCAGGACAGCTTCTTGGATAAATGAGGCCCATTATCCTCCCACAAACCATAGAACCGGGGCTTCCTCTGAGCCCATCTAGGCCAAGCCCCCGAAGCTGGAACCTTCTATAGACAAAGGGGGTTTCCTAGCAGCCTGGCCAGTGCTGCACAGCGTGACGGCTCCACGGGAAGGCAGCTGTCCTCTGGGGCTCTGCCGTCAGCCCTTCCTCATGCACGGCCAGGTCAGTCAGACCGCCCACCCACGATGCCTGCAGTGAGGCCACCAACTCCCTCCTGAAGTTCAAGGCCCAACAGTGACAGCCACTGACACAAACAAAACTCTGGGTCAGGGCATCTCCGTGACCCAGACCTCTGTGCCGCAAATGAACACCAGGAGAGGAACTTGGCTGAGAGTCGGAGATTAATGGTGGAACAAAGTCATTCCTTGTGACGCAGGTAGAGCCCCTGGGCTGCTCATGACTCTCTACGGCCCAGCGTTCTGGTTCTCCCTGGTTCTCACCACCCACCCCCCACGCCTGGGTGGAGAAGACTTGGGGAGACGGAGGGCAGTTTCACCTGCGGCGATGAGGATATACGGGTCCTTCAGCAGAGTGGTTAGCGGCGTCCCCTTCTGGCTCTGTCAGCAGAAGACAGGGGTTAGAAAGGTGGATGTGGCCACCGCCACACGCTCCTTCCCCAGGGGCTTACCTCTGGCTGGACCCGGGACGGCTGGAGCACGAAGAGCTGAATAGCTACGAGGCCGGGGGGGAGGGGAAAAAAAAAAAAAAAAGAAAGAAAAGAAAAAAGAAAAAGAAAAGAAAGAGGTGTGGGCACAAGCACCTGCTGAAGTGGGTCACCTGCTGACACAGGTCACGGCCGCCACGGTCATGGCCAAGGTGCCCACATGGACTCACCTCCGTCCAAGAGCACCAGGGCAGCCAGCACCAGGAATGGAGCGGTCTTGCCCACAAACTCGTAGAGCACACTCCCAAAGGGGGGGCCCACTGCAAGGAAGAGAGAGAGAGGCTGGCGCCAGGCCCTGGGACTGATCCCCGCCCCCCCGCCCCCACTCCACCAGAACCATCCATTTGTTTCTTGAGTTTGAGTCTGTACTTTGTTCCAAAAACTATTTGGGCCGGCCACCCTACATTCTATTCAGGTCAAGTTGCCCGGGCAATTTCTCCAAGCGGTTCTATACCCAAGACATGGGCAAGAGCATATCAAGGTCCCCCCAAAAGTAAAGAAAGACCAGAGAGAAACCAGAGCCAGGCCACACAACTGTGCTGCTTAAGGAGCACAGGAAAATGGGTCAGCGAGAACCTTGGTCCTTATCAACCAGCATGGGCAGAACTTCAGGCTCCCGAGTGAAGCCCGGGAATGCGACAGAGAAGGCAGGGGACCCAAGTCTCCTCTCCGCCAGCCGGGACGGGGGAGAGACAGACTTGGAAGGTAGCACAGTAGGAAGGTCCTCGGGAGGGATGGTAACCCAGAGAAGGCCCAAGAGAAAGGAGCTTTGCAGACTGTCCTGTTTCAGCCTTCATTTTACATCTGGACCGGTGAAGGTCTGGGATTTTTTCTTTTTTGCCCAAGGTCACCCAGCAGGCTGGGAGGTGGAGGCAGGGGAGCCCACACCCTCCCAGGTCAGGAAGGTCCCACCAGTTTTCACAGGCTCCATGAACGTAGGGGATAACAAGCAAATGAACTCCGAGTGGACTCAGGGAGCACTGGGGCCCTCCTCCCACAGCAGACAGGCCTCCAGGTGCCCTTGCCCACCTAGCACTCCCATGGCCAGGCCTCCCAGGGCGATGCCCATGGCATTGCCTCGCTCTTCGTCATCCGTGTACACACTGGCCAGCATGCCCATCCCTAAACAGGAGAAGAGACGGTCAGCAGTCAAGCTCTCCGGGGAGCACCCAAATAAATCATCAGTGACTCACCGCCCTCCCTCTCCGACCCAGACCTGTGATCTCCCAAATCGGCCAGATTCACAGAAATGGAAGACCAAGCCAAAGCCAAGGAAAAACCAGTACCCTTCCTAAGCACCCCTCCCCAGGCACCATCGGGAATCTCATGATTCCCTACATTATTCCAGCTAATTCTGCAGCCGGGGCAAGGCTGATGCCCCCACCCCCGCCCCGGGGCCCTGACTTACTGGGGCTTTTGCACACCTACCAGCTACAGACGAGCAGGAGGAGCCGATGCCCTGTAGCGACCTGGCGATGAGCAGGAAGGCGTAGCTGCTAGAGAAGGCGAACACTGCGGAGGGAGCGGCCCAGCCGCGTGTCAGTGCCAAGCTGACACCGGGACCTCCCACCGCCAGCTCGCATGGGCATGTGAAGCTAGTCCTTAACCTGATGGTGCTTTTGTGCCATGAACAGCTCGACTGACCCCCTTCTGCAACTGTGGCCAATACACAACACCCTAAACCCAGGGCTGCAGCCTCGATTCCCAGTGTGGGGTCCTCGGAGCCCATCCCATGACCCGCGCACAGAAGGCAAACAGCAGACACTTACTAATTGTTGACACAAACATGATGCAGAATCCCGCAAACATTGGAATTGGGTAGCCAATTCTGCAAAAGAGAAGCATGGGGAACGTTTGGCAACCTTCTGTATTTTTCTAAGGCTTTATACGGAGTCTCTCCTACCTACCCTTTGGGATCAGGCGGATAAGTATTTGGTCAACTTTTCTGAAAATTCATATAGTCGGTGCTTCCTGTGTGACCTTTCCGTGTTTGACTACCTCGAACGTGAATACATTTCACGATTGCCACTCTGAACAGAAATTTCTCTGCAATAAATGTTAACACAATATTGGGAAGTAACACAAAGCATGTCTAAAATATACAACAATTCTTTAATTAATTACTGTCTTTGCTAGAGATTCTCCAAAGGGACAGTGGCAACTGAATGAGTCCAGTAAAAGCTCATCAAGTGATTCAACTGGCGGCGGAGACAATGTGACTACATCTCAGAGGCACTGGGATGCAAGAAAATATTTGAGTCTATCTCCACGTTGACCTCAATGGGACCAGCCTAGAAAAATAGGCCTCGTTTTCTGTGCAAAAATTCAACACCCTGATTGCTCACAAAGACCACAATCCATACAGGGCTCTGCCCTCAGGGTGGACAGGGGTGGTGGGAAGACCCTGCCTGGTCTTTGGGTATCACACTGGCCCACCCATGGGAGCCGAGCTGGCCACCACCCACCTGCCTGCACAGGAGGGAGGACAGAATGAGATATGGATGAGCAACTGCTACCAGGGGACACAGAAGAGGCTCCAGAGAGTGTTTCCTCCCTCACTCTCTTCCTTCTTTCCTCTCTGTGTCTGCAGGCAAGCAGACCGCTTGGTTCCTGCCTATGCATGGGAACGGAGAGTGAAGGCAGCTTCTTGGTCCCTGCTGCCTTGGGAGGGGGTTCAACGCTGGCTGAGCAGCCATGCTCGAGGCAGAATAGCCCAGAACATCTCCAGGCTCTGTGTCCTCCCACGCCCAAACCTTCCCACCCCCAGAAGCTCCTGGACAGGAGCCAAGTGAGGACCAAGGAGTCTTGAGTCCATAGCCACGCAGCCTGGAAGGGCTCTTCTCTTCACCACCTCCCCAGGAAGCCAAACGACGTATGTGGCTTTAAATAGAATCTTTCCAAAAGTTCCTGGTCATACTCAATCCACCCCCCCACACACACACACACCTTTTTTTTTTTTTTTTTTAACTGCTTCATGTGCTCCAGAAACTAGCAAAAATACAAATAGCATCTCAAAATCATGCCAGATTCCCAGACAGCCCTCCTCCTACTGTCCCATGCAAAACTTCCCTTACTATGACATGAGATGAGCTTGTAATTCACCAGGTGGGGCTCAGAGCCAACCAGGCAAACAGCAAAGATGCCAGCTCCAACAGCAGCTCAGATGGGCATCAAATGGAAGGGTCTCTAACCTCAGCTAGCTGAGAGCTGGCTGCTCTGTGCTCTTTACTCATTTAGGCAAAAGAACCCCATTTACAATCCCAAGCCCTACACAGCTCTGCTGGATACTGAATAAAAAAACTTCCAGGAGGTTTAGAGAAGAGAACTCACAAGCAGTTCATTTTTCCCAGCAACTCCTCTACATCTTGGGGGAAGAATGGAATATGGCAATGCTCATAGCTGCCCTAGAATAAACACAGGTTTCTCTCTCCCTTTCAACACACTCCTTGGAAAACAATGTATTTGTCAAAGCTGGTGGAAATACCAGGGCCATGACACTCAGTCTGCAGCCCTGATAACTGGCCAGGGCCACCTGGCAGGACACATCTTGAGTAGCTTCTTACCAGGAGGCTCTGGCATTCCCAAGGCCATAAGTAGGAAGCTAGCGAGAGGGTCCCTTGTGATTCCCACTGGCAGGACCCTCATTTTTCAGAAGACTACATTGAGGGCCGGGAATCTAAGTAACTTGCCCCAAACTCAGGATAACAGGCCTATGTTGAGTGCCTGGGATGTGTCCAGTCCTGCTGGCATATACTTACATGGGGATGTCCGTTACAGGAGCATGGGATCACACCACATATGGTTGGTCTATCGTTCAACAGTAGGGAGCTCCGTGCCCACAGGGGTATGTGCTTATATAGGATTCTTGATCCCAAACCCAGGTGCTGCATTTGCTTTAAAACCACTGCAGCTATGCCTTTTTTGTTCTTGTTTTTTGTTTTTTTTTTTTTAATCCCTTTGGGCATTTTAATAAGCACATAGGAAATAACCACATGGTCAAACTGGAAAGAAACTCAGAGGCTGGCCACTCCAAACTCTCCTCATGCTGGATGACAGAGCAGAGGTTCAAAGACAGAGTGGCTCACCATGGTGACAGATCGAGCCAACCATTCCGGATACCCCGGGCTCACGCGTTTCCTTCTCATTACCAGACACTCATGCCCCCTATACTTTCAGTGCCCACCAGACCTCTGATTGTGCTACCCAGTAGAAAGTACTAGGCAGCATCTCTGCCCCGGGGCTCAGCCCCAAGTCAGCAGGGCACAATGGGCATATCCTGGAGCCCTCCACTTTCCGATTCTTCTGCCCCAGCCCCCCCAACCAACGCCCACCTCCGAAGGAAAGTTGTCCAAGGCCCAGGGTCACTGAGTGATGGGCTGATCACCAATGCCCTTTCTCCTTCCCCACAATGTCTCCTAAACAGAGACTCAAGTGACATTAGTCATGAAGATCTGAGTCAGTCTCTCATCTCAGCGCTCGGCAGAGCTACATCTGATAGAGCAAACCTTTGGCGAAATATCCCATTACTCTCCCCTTGTGTGTCATCCCAGCCGACGGCCACCCTCTGTAGGGCATCAGGGAGCAGTTAATCCAATCGAAATAAGACTAAGAGTCATATATTGAATCCCCAGGAAAAAGTGCAAAGCAATAAAAGTTCTGTTCATTATATATACCTACGCACCAGTGGAGAAACTCCACAGTCCCTAAAACATCACGGAAAATCAATACCTTTTTCTTTAATACAACTAGCTTATCTTTGCCATAGAGACCAATGCAAGCCCAATTCTCAGGGCTGTTAAAACTCAGGCTCCCTCTGCCTGACACAGAGTAGGGGACCCAGAAGGGTACAAACGACGTCATATGAGACAAGACGTGGCATCTCCCTTTTCAATGATCTTCTGAAAGGTGGCACAGCAAACTTCAGGAAAGAGAGGGACTCCTGACATTTGCTGAAACGCACTAGACGGCTGACGTCCATCATTTCATAGGCAAAAAAAATTCTTAGGTTTAGCCCTTAGGTCTGTCTTGCTCAGCTAGGAGATGCACGGAGTGAGGGATGCAAGCGGGCGTTTCTGACTTTTGTGGGGGTCACCCCCATTCCCTGCCACACAGCTCAAGTGGGGGCTTGGCTCCCGTGAGAAGCCCCCGATTTCACAGGCAGCTTCTCTCCATTTCAGAAGCGAAGACTCGATCACCCCATCCTAACAACATCTAGGACAGGAGATCCCTCTCCAGAAGAGCTGGTTTCCCTGTCCGCGGAGGAACTGAAAAGGTCACTGCTTATTCCCGTAAAGCCAACTGCAGACCAGCGGCTGAAGCGAAGGAGAAAAGAATCACCCGCCTTCTGTGGCCACTCTGTGCCCTGCGGCTCCCTTCTTGTCATTCAGATGTGGGCTAAGATTTGTGAGGACAAATAACCGGCTTTCAAAGACATGAGGTAACTATGGAAATAAATTAAGCCACTGATGCTGGCTTGATAAAAAGCAGACCAGGGAGCAGAGGAGGACCGAGGGAGGAAGCCGGGGCGCTGAGCCCCAGCACCCCAAGTTAACGCTTTCCCCAGCCATCCGGTGCATCTGGAATAGCTCTTGGTTCTCGAGAGGCAGCTACTACGGAAGCGAGGGGAGACCATGGCGCCCCGTTCTTAACCCGATTTGTGGGGAGAGACATAAAGGTGCTGTTACAGTGTGTGTCTACCTGGAACTTTCCTGGTAGGTCTGCATATGCCTCAGTTTCACTCACGGGGCTAGAGGACAACAGATACTGCTAGCTGAATTCCTTCTACCCCTCCCTAGATGCACAGCTGCTGTCGTGAGATGAATAAACGGAATCAGAAGTCACACAAGCCTCAAAGATAAAAATCAAGTCAACCAAGGCGCATGGAACCCGCGAGCTTTGGAAAGTGTGCTGGTGGATATGCAAGCACCACCCTTGCCAAAAATCAAAGGTCTTCCGTTCCCTCTCTGGGCACCCATTTTTTCAATAAAAATATTAACACCTGAAGATGAAATCAAACAGGAATAAAACTTGCATATTAGCAACCCAATGGGCAAGTAAACATTTCTCAGGAAGTGTCATTTGTTACTTTCAGGGTTTGGAAGGAGGGCTCTTAGCCAATACTTACAACAGCAGACAGGCAGCCCGCCTCCCGTGTCACTGGCCTCTAGAGCCACTCAGACAGCGGCATCTTGACCGTGAATAGGAGGGTCCGGCCGTGACACGTGTGAGGGGTGGGTCCCAGCTGCAGCAAAGGGCTCCAGAAAGGAGAGGTTCCAACCAGCCTCGCGGGAGCTTCCCTAGTCTTTGGGGATGTAGGAGGCCTTTCGTTTCCCCACTGTCAGACGTCACCACATGTCCCCATGTCCCCACATGTCCCCACGGCGGACATGCTGGCAAGCAGTGCCAGATCCCACCAGGGGCTAGAAAAAGATTTCTTCCAGGACTGGGGAGGCAAGGGAAGGTCCATGTCCAAAAAAACCACACTGGTTTTTTCTAAACTCCCCACTCGATGATTAAAAACAGCCATCATGGGGCATCTGGGTGGCTCTGTTGGTTAAGTGTCTGGACTCTTGCTTTCAGCTCAGGCCATGATCTCAGGGTCCTGACATCGAGTCCCAGGTCCGGCTCTGTGCTCAGCCCGGAATCTGCGTGACATTCTCTCTCCCTCTACCCCTCCCCCAGCTCATGCGCACATGTTCTCTAATAACTAAACCTCTTTAAAAAAAAAAAAA
This sequence comes from Mustela nigripes, assembly GCF_022355385.1. Taxonomy (NCBI): domain Eukaryota; kingdom Metazoa; phylum Chordata; class Mammalia; order Carnivora; family Mustelidae; genus Mustela; species Mustela nigripes. Next base: position 178,760,194 of record NC_081560.1, on the reverse strand, counting down.
AAAAAAGTATCAATCAACAACTCACTGTTTAGGCTTTTACTTTCACCGGCTCAGCCTGGTACAATCAGAGAGAGCCCCAACAGATACAGGGAGGACAGATTGTGACGGGCACTGTGGATCCCGAGACGTGAACTGTAAAAACTGTAAATCATGGAGCAGGTGGAAAGAACAGGAAGGGAAGAAAACACCCAACAGAGTCTGGGCACTGGCTCTGCCCTGTGCTGCCCAGGGCGGATGCCTTCTCTTCCCAAGCGGTAAACTCCTTTCCCTACAAAATGGTAGGACCGGCCCCAAAGCCCTCGATCAAGTCCCTTCCAGCTCTGAGGCTCCGGGCTTTTAACCACTCGTTCCTTAATCAGAAACATAATAACCAACCGTAAAATGCTGTATTAAACACACTTGTTCACAACCCTGAAAGTGGGAGTGACACAACTTGTTCATAATTGAGAGTGCAATTGGCACAAATCATGTCAAAAGACTATATCCTGGGCAGGCGCTCACCAGGGCAAGTCCTCTAAAGCAAAAGGAATGGATCCGTCTCTGAGCAGAGCTGTGGGACACCCAGAAATGCCGCAAGTTCCCAAAATTCGTATCTACCGGGCTTGGAAAATACTGAAAAATGCACAAAAACCCGGGTCATTTTGGAGGGACGATCACTACATCAATATTATAACTCGATTGCGTTTCTATATCATAGGGCAGCACTAGAGAAGCTTTTCAATTTGCTGACTAGCTGGGGGAACCCGTTAGGGATTACAGGTTTGCTCTAAATTGGAAAGTGGATTACCCATCATAAGAATAGACCGAATTTCACAGGTCACAAAACAAAATTAGGTTTCTGTTGGAAGGCTTTTTTTCTTTTCTTTTCTTTTTTTTTTTTTTTTTTTTTTTTGAGCCCCAAACAGGAACCTTGGGTGGCTACAGTCTCAAAGCCTCTGGAGTATTTAATAGGGGAAAAGGTCTCACCGGCTTTAAACAAGCTTCTTCCCCAGGGTGTAAGCAAAGCATTAAAAACAAAAATGGGATTTTTAAAAAAAGCTTTTCCTTTGCCATTTGCATGTGGATGATTGAACGCTCATGCCTGTTTCTGAACGCTGTGTTACACTCCTCAGCTAGGACGACTGGTGCCCAAGTGACTGACAAGGCATTATTACAGTAATGTCTTCAATTTTGCTCATATAGCCTTTGAGCTGTTCGCTTTCTCGGAACACAAAACCCGGAGACGTGTTCTGCAATTACACCAGATGCATTTTAAGAAGCACTCTTGGAGGTGGAGAAAAACAACCCTGGGATGGCTGTTTGGTTTTCCTCCTGAAGGAGAAGGACACCTGCAAATGGCGCCTTGATAACCCTGCTTCGAGGTGGGCTCCCAGTCAGCCCATCCTTGCGAGGCTCCCGTGCTCAGCCCATGTTAACCCGCAGCTTCATAACGCTGCTTGACACAGACAGCGGGGGTGGGGCTTGGGATTGTTGAAATTTATTCAGGGGTACCACTACCCTGCCCAGAGAGTCAGGCTGCAAAAGCTTAAAATAGGCTTCCAGCCAAGTGGCCACCAGTAGGTGACCGTAACCTGTGTGCGCGTCTCGGGGCTGCCTGAGGGGAGTGGGGGGAGTCAGATCCACCTCTCTGAGCCTCTGCCACCACCCCACGGCCCCCCCACTCAACAAACCTCCTCTTCTCTGTCCCAGAGCCGGCCCCCCTCTCACAAGGGCCCTGTGCTTGCTTTAATGCCCTCGTTACAGTCTGGAGATGCTCAATAATATTTGAACAAAGGGTCCTGCGAGTAACAAAGCCGGGCCTGTTTCCCCTACTGCAGACCAGAGCCTGGGTCAAGGTAAAGATGTCCCTGCTCCCAGCCTCCACGGGGTGCCAGGCTGATCTACTGCAAACTGGGCTTGGCTCCCAAACTCTTCAACTTGGCTTTGGAACCTCTAGTGGCTCCCAAGTGTCCCCTAACCCTGAACAAAACCCCCCTCCTCTCTCGGCCTGGCCCTTGGAGTCTCTTCCCGCCTTGCCCTAGCCCATCCCGCTTGCCCTGCCTTCCTTACTCAGAGCCCACCCCCACCCCCAGGCCTCCGGGCACCCCCCTCTCTACCATTTTCCTGCCTTGAGGGCCACGGTAAGCACATGGCAACCCACCGGCCCCCACTCGCACCATGCCAGCTCCCCCTCTTTGCAGCCGACATCCGCAGGGGCTGCCTCTCCCTTTTCTCAGCAAGCCCCCCATCCTCAGCATTGAGCCCCCAATGTACCAGGCAGAGCTGGGCCACCTTGGCTGTGATGGCCCAGCCAGGTGGCCACTGACAGTGGAAATGGGAACAATTATTCAAAATTAGGAGATGGTTAAAAAAAAAAAAAAAAAAAAGTCCAGAGCATCCAGATGAACCTAAAGCTAGCTTGGGGCATTATTTTGGGCATTATTGGCTGGTTTGACTCATCCAGAAAACAGCCTCGCTTTTCTCTTTGTGCACGTGGACCCAGCTCAGTAACGGGCCGGGGAGCTGTTTACACTTCCCATGGCCTCAGCATTCTAGAAGATTCCATCTACTTAGCAGGAATACTGGTCTTTCTCCACATTCCCTACATCCCACACCCCATCCTGAGGCTTCACCATGTCAGCTGGAAACCAAATCACCCTGGCTCTCTACAGGGAAGTGGATGACCCGAGGGAGAAGACCAGACAAAGCCGAGTGACATACAGAATCCAATGATGATGCCCCGGCGTCTGCAGAGCTCCTACTGCCCCGGGGCGAGTCTGGCAACTGCACTAATGAAATCCGGCATGTAGACAGAATCCAAGTTCTCCCACTTGGGGAGGGTCCCTTTATTTTCCTTCAAAGGTTTCTTACCTTCTGACCAACAGAGGGGGCAACAAATGCGCAATCAGTGATGAAGGAAAGAAACAAAAGGAAGAGGAGATGGTCTCTCCCCCGCTCACCCACCACCGCTGCTTTTCTACCTTCTGATGAGTGAACAAGAAACAGAACCCCAGGGAGAAATAACCTGGGAACGATAGAAATATAAAACCCCTTGGCCAGGGGTGCCTGGGTGGCCCGGTCGGTTAAGCTCCGGCTCTTGCATCGTGCTCAGGGTCATGGGATCGAGCCCTGTGTGGGGCTCTGCATTCAGTGCCGAGTCGGCTTTGGATTCTTTCTCCCGGGTCCCCCTCTGCTCCTCCCGACATGGGTGCACGTGTGCTCTCAAATAAATAAAAATCTTTTTTAAAAATTCAAAGCAAAAAAATCCTCCTTGGCCAAAATAACGGAGCCTACCTGTTGGTCAACATTCCTATGAAGGGATTGGTGAGGAGCTGGACGGTGGCTTTAGAGGCGAAGAGGAGGCCCACTTGCACGTTTTCGTTCAGGAGGTCCTTGTCCTCGCTGGGACAGTCTGAAGGCGCAGTGGAGGTGTTCGTCACCGTGTGCTGCGTGGCGGCCGGCCGTAGCAGCCCCCTGTGAAGCTCTCGGGTGCTGTTTCCCGTGACCATGGTGGCGTTGTCGTAGTAAGAGAAGATGCTCTCGAAGCTGCCTGAGGTGGAGGCCGTGAGCACGGGCTTGGCGGTCTGGACCTCGGAGCTATTTTTCTCGTGATTAATGCTGTACAGGTAGCTCGGGATGATAGGGACTGTGGACAAAACACAACGGGGAGGCTGCGGCTGCAAGGAAGCCCCCCTCCCCAGGTCAAAGGGCTGCAAAGCTTCGGGCACATCGAATGCCACAGGAGGCCCAGACAGGTCTGCCCCTGGGAGGGCCCCGCCCCGGGTGCTGAGCTCCGGGAAGAAAACAAAGCCCCAGGAGGCTGTGAGAGCTCCGGCTCCTCTCGGGACCAGCTCCTATGCAAAAGGGACCTGCCCAGGATTCTGCGCCAACGTGGGACGTCTCCTTGACGGGGTTCCCTCCCAGGAATAGGTTAGGAAAGCAAAACGGGGTCTGAAGTCTATTCAGGGCTGACCTGGGGGTCAACGAGAGCTCTTCCGAGAGAGGCTCAGAAAGACCTTTCAGTCCATGAATCCAGGAAATAGAAATCAAAATTTCATGATGGGACTTAGGGGAAGATAAACCCACAGGAAGTAATAATTTGGAAATTCTGCAACAGGCCCGCTTCATGTACGACTTGAGTGGGAGTCCACAATTTCTCAAACAACCTGGAAAGTGTAAAAATTCCTGAGACCTCTATAAAGGCAAAGGAAAATTGATGTAAAAGCAGCCGTGGGCATGTGTAGGACAACAGATCATTCAACACAAAGGAGAGGCGAGGTCCTTGTTACTGAACTCCGAGGAGCCCCGCTACTCTGGTAATCCTGGAGGTGAGAACCGGCAACGGAGAGGAGCGGAATAACCCACGCCTGAGAATCTGAATTAATATACATATATATATTCATTAAAAATTTGGACATTAAGGAAAAACGCACCAAACACTCTGCTATTAATGGGGCTAATTAAGAGACCTGGATTTTAATTGTTTATCAAAAATCCACTATAGGGAAAAGACTGAAACCAACACTGTTCAAATTGCTTTTGAAAAGATCCTGAAACGTTCCAATCTCCAGCCACCCACTGATAAGGTATATTTATGTGTCACTTCCTTCTTTGCAGAGAGGGATGTTGACTTGTTCCTTTAAATGTGAGGTTGAATTGTTAACCCACATTGCGGGCCGGCACAATAATTACTTTAACATTATTTTGAACACCAGGGACTGGCTGGTTCTTAGTAGGAATCTTTCTCATCGTGGTCTAAGTAGGCAGGGGGAAGCAGGAAATTATCAGGAGGAAACACAAGTTCTGGGTCTTAACAAGATGCCACATTCTTTGACCTGACCACCAGAAAAACGAAGCCACAAAAAAAAGGGGGGGGGGGGCAAAAAAAAAGAGCCCAAAAACGGGGGCGGGGGGCCATAATCGGGAGGGGGAGGAAGGAGAGGTTTTTGCAAAATGTGTTCTCCCGACTTTCCCGGAGCGCGCTCAGATGGGAGAGTGGGGCGGGGGACACCCAGGGAAGGGGTCCCCGGGGCGGGGGCCGCCCAGTCCGTACGTACCCACGACGGTGAGCAGCATGTTGTCCAGCAGCAGCGCCAGGAACACGATGAACAGGATGAGCTTCCGCGAGTGACGGCTCTCCAGCAGCCAGCGGAGCAGCGCCAGCTCGCTCAGGGCCATGGCTCCGTGGCGGGGCTGCGGGCGCGGCGCGCGGTGAGGGGCCGCGGCCGGCCGGGGGGTCCCCGCACCCGCAGCTCTCCGACCTCGTCCGGGCAGGAGGAGCGGCCCCCTAGCCGCGCGCCCTGTCGGGTCCCCGACGTCCCACTCTCGGCTCACCTGCGGCGGCGGCGTCCTCCGGGCACCCGCCCTCCCGCCCAGGACGCCCGCGGGCGCCGTCGGGGCCCGAATCTGGGGCCCGCGGGCTGCCGCCCTGCTGTCCACCGCCCCCGAGGTCCCCCTTCTCCCATCGGGCGCTCGGGAGGCGCCGCGGAACCCCGCGCCCCGTGCGTCCGGCGCCCCGGCTCGCCGCGGAGACCCCCGCGCGGCGCTGGCGTTCGTCCCCGCTCGCCGCCGGACCCCGCTGTCCCCGCGCCGCCCCTCCGCCCCCGTTACCTCGGGGTCGCCTGCGGCAGTCCGCCCTGTGCCGTGGGCTCCGTCCGTCCGCGCGGCTCCCGGTTGCGTCTCCGCCCCAGCGCCCGGCCGCCGCCGCCGCCGCCGCCGCTCACTTTACCCGGTCCGGCTCTGACGTCACGGCAGCTGGGGGCGGGAGGGCGCCACCTTCCAGAACCGGCCTCGGCGCCCCTGCCCAGACCTGTGCGGGCCTCCGGGGATCTGCGTCTGGGCCATCCCTGCGCCCGTGGGCAGAGATGTGTCATGGTAAAGGGTTCTGGTCAGGATGCCTGGGTCCTGTTCTGCTACTTCCTTGGTAGGTGACCTTTGGCAAATTATGTAGCTCTTCTGTGCCTTGGTTTCCCCTCCCACAGTCACCCCCCAGTAGGAGAGGGGATAGAAGACTCCAGCCCCAGAGCCTAGGACTCAGAACTTAGGAGCAGGGTCCTGGGACTCTGGGGCCAGCCAGAGCATGTCACCCTGGACAGGGAACACTAGAGACCAGGTAGGTACCTGGCATTTTCGTAAAAGGACTGGGGAGGCAGCTGGCCCCACCCTGTATGCTGTAGTCCTCTACACTTTGTGCTAGACCGAGGAGAAGGGGAGGTTGGAGGGGGCTGTCTGGTTAAGACAGGCACAGGTGCCTGTGGGACCACAGGAGCTGTAATCCTCACTCCTGAGGGGTAAGGACCCACCTTTGATTTCCAAGTACCTCCATTTTATAAGCCGAACAGAAACAGATGTCCTGACACCGCTGCAGCTTTGGAGACCCTTCTAGAGGGTGGAAGGAACCAGCGCTCTTTTCTTGGAAAGCCACTTAAAATAAATGTTACCCTCCTGTGGTCTAACCATGGAGCCCAGCCTTGTTTTATTAATGTTGGTCTATTGTCAGCTGGAGGCTGCTTACAGCAGAGGGGGGGGTGCGTGGTGCTCCCCTCTCTCAGCTCCTTCCTCCCATACACCCCCATGCTGCCCCTGATGTATGAAGAAGATGGCTGGATAAGTAAGTAGGTCAGTAACATGGGGACTCCGGGAGGTCCCAGGATGTGTCCACTGAAATATTAAACAGGGAGAGAAGGAAAACCACTTAGGAGGAGAGAGCGGATGGCAGGGAGCCGTGTAGATGGCCGTGGACCGTATCACACTCGTGGAGGGCCCCCAAGTGCCTGGAGTTTCAGAACCCAAAGACACAGACTCTGCCCATGCGCCCGTGGGCAGAGATGTGTCATGGTAAAGGGTTCTGGTCAGGATGCCTGGGTCCTGTTCTGCTACTTCCTTGGTAGGTGACCTTTGGCAAATTATGTAGCTCTTCTGTGCCTTGGTTTCCCCTGCCTGACACAGGGATACTAATTTTGATGACTGCAGGGTTGTAGTGAAGATGAAGTTGGAATCCCTTAACAGAGTGCCCTGCCCAAAGGGAAAGCTGGGTGTGTCCGCCATTCATTCAACCAGTAAGGATTTATTGAGTGCTTACTGTATGTCAGGCACAATGGTTGATGCTGGGGAGATAGTAATGGTCCAAGCAGACAAAATCACCTTTTGGGGGGTGTCTACACATGCTGGTAGCAGCGCCGTGCAGGTGAACACAGGAAGCCACTCCAACTCCAGCCCCGCCAGCTAGCAGAATCAGGCACCAGGGAAAATGCCACTCTCCTGCTCCCTCCCTGTGATCTCGGCCACCACCCCTGGAACACCATACCTGACAGCAGTGTCTTCAAACTCTTTTGTTCATACCCACCCAAGAATCCTTTAAAAATATGTATGCCCCACACATATTTGAGTTGGCACCTAAAATGTTTTTTTTAATAAATTTAAATGGTTTGGGGTGTATTGTATGTGTTGACCTTAATATATAAACCATCATAGCACTTATTTAAATGTACCCAATGGAACATAAATAGTACAAGAATACAAAACCATCATATTATACTAAAAAACACAATGCAGTTCCTCTTTAAGTCAAAAAATTTACATTATGTTCTTTACGTCTGCAAAGTATATTTTCACTCCACTTCCAACAGAATTTGATCCAAATGTAATGTTTTTATCACAACTTCTTAATTCACCATCTTTTTTTTTTTAAGATTTTATTTATTTATTTGACAGAGATCACAAGTAGACAGAGAGGCAGGCAGAGAGACAGAGAGAGGAGGAAGCAGGCTCCCTCCCGGGCAGAGAGCCCGATGTGGAACTTGATCCCAGGACCCTGAGACCATGACCTGAGCCAAAGGCAGAGGTTTAACCCACTGAGCCACCCAGGCACCCCTTAATTCACCATCTTATCTATTATATGATATATGTAACAAATTATGAATAGGCATTAGTTTTTAAATTTTTTATGGTTGTAAATTTTACAATTCTCTTTACTATCATGTTATTCTAACAATCATTAGTAACATATAAATGATAAAGGCATCATACACACATGAATTTTGATAAATAATTATTATACGTTTATTAGAAAAATTGTATTAGAAGGACATAACTGAATGAGATGGGGGGGCGGTTTGGAGCCTTGACTAAACAGACCCTAACATTTCCTCTGGGTGTTTTTAAGCCTCAGGACGATAGAACACAGTAAGGTGGTAAGAAGCAGGTTGGATGAGAGGTGGGCCTCTTCTTTGACTGGTGGGGGACCAGAGATTATTGAAAGTGATAAAGGGGCAATCTCATGTCTCTACCTGGGTCCATCTCAGCCAGATCAATTTTAAAATAGAGGACATGTGTAAATCGAGGGTCTCCCATGGCTTGGGAAGCCTTCATGTATGTGTGTGTGTGTGTGTGTGTGTGCGTGTGCGCACACACCTAGTGTCCTGGCATTACACGTTGAAGATCCAACCTGGGAAGCCCACTCTGGTCTGGGTCTTTTGGTCTGTACAAACTTTTCTTAGCCCACTTAGCTCTTGCCTTCCCCTTCAGCCACCCTGGTTCCTCTCAATGTTTCTCAGCCTCAGGGCCTTTGCACTGTTCCCTCTGCCTGAGAAGTTCTTCCCCTCCTTCTCCTGGTTATCTCCTTCTCATTCTTTATCATCCCTAACACCACTTCTTAGGAGAAGCCATCCTTTTGTGGACCTCACCTCCAGTATCAGGGCTTTCTCTTTCAAACCCTCATGGAACTATTACTTCCTCCAAAACTTGTCTGTCCATGAAGAATAATATTCCCATAAGTGTGATCAATTACCTCTGTGTCTCCAGATATCAGGACAAGGGACACTCTTTTTTTTCTCATCACCAAGGTCGCCGAACACAGGCAGTGCTCATTAAATAGCTGCAAAAAGTGCATGCACTGGGCAGGGAGAGCTCCCTTCCGACGCGGAGCCGTGGGAACCAGAGAGAAATCCCCTTTGCTTGAAGGGGAAGTTTCCATTCTTCTCTCTCTCCCCCACTGAAGTCCATTCCTTGAGGACCAGGCTCTGAGAAAGCCTCCTAGGAACACATTTGTTCTCCCTGGGAACTCGGACTGGTGAGCTCAGCCTTTCCAAACTCTAGGGACTGGGAAGGTACAAAGGTACCACCAGGGTTGACTTTTTTCAGTAAATTTCAATATTTAGGAAAGATAAGGCATGAATGATAGGGAGCTGCTTAGAACGAAGCAACCATTTGACATAGGCATTGTTTGAAATAAACCAGAATGCATCTCAGCTATGGATAGCCGGGTCCTGACTGGGTCACTCTTACAAATTATATGACTTTGGGCATATACTAAACTCTTTTGCGTCTTGTTTCACATCTGTCACTCAAGCACGATAAGAGGTCCCCTCCCAGAGTTGTCACGGGGATTCAGGGAGATGACGCTTGCCTATTGCCAGGTGCACAACAGATGTTCACGCTCATAAAATATTGTCTGGCACTGGAAACAGACACACGAAAAGATGCTCAACATCACTCATCATCAGGGAAACGCGAATCAAAACTACAATGAGATATCACCTCACGCCTGTCAGAACGACTAAAATCAACAACACAAGAAAGAGAATATTGGCGACAGTGTGGAGAAAAAGGACCCTGTTGCCCTGTTGGTGGGAATGTATACCGGTGGAGCCCCTGTCCAAAACGACAGGAAAGTTCCTCAAAGAGCTAAAACTAGTACTACCCTATGATCCAGGAATCACTCTACTGGGTATTTATCCTCCAAATAAAAAAAAAAAAAAATTAATTCAAAGGGCTACATGCACCCCTTTGTTTGGAGCAGCGTTCTTGACCACGGCTAAACTGTGGAACCAGCCTAAGTGTCCGCAGATAGATGAAGGATAAGGAAGATGTGGTGTGTGTCTATAACGGAATATTATTCAGCTGTAAAAAAAAGAGTGAGACCTCATCATTTTGCCCTGACACGAATGGAGCTAGAGAGTGTAAAGCAGAGCAAAATGTCAGTCAGAGTAAGACAGGTACCATATGATTTCACTCCAGTGTGGAACTTAAGAAACAAAACCAAAGAGCAAAGGAGCAGGGAGGCAAACCGAGAAACAGACTCTTCACTACAGAGAACATGCTGCTGGCGACCGGGGGGGAGGTGCGGGGTGTGGGGGGGGGGGGGGGACACAGGTGCTGGGGATGAAGGGGGGCACCTGTGAGACACACCAGGGGATGAATGGAAGTGTCGAGTCACTATAGTGTTCATCTGAAACTAAATATAACACTGTTCACTATATTGGAATTACAATGAAATCAAAATTTTAAAAAGTGTTCTCTGGCGTTGGAAAAGTGAGTGTGCTGCGTAACCTGGAAGGCGCAGGCGGTCCGTGGGGAAAATTCTCAGGTCCTCGCCCATGAGAGAACTTGGAATTCGGGAAAACAGACTGAGTGGCTGGGCATTGAACTGTGAAATGCAAACAGTGCCCGGAGCACAAATGAACAAAGGCATCCTGAAGAGACAATGGTTGGGACCATAGAGAAACCTGATGTCCACGTCAACACAGGGGAGAGCCAGGCACAGGGTGGAGCAGGCGGGTCCCACGAAGAGAAGCCTGAATGGCCACCGAGCTCTTGAGGAGCCACTGGGGCACACCAGTGACGAGAGACACGCCAATCAAAGACCGTGAGAAACAGAGCGACACCCATTGGCCTGGCGACAGTTAGGGAGTGGGTTAATGCCACTTGTTGATGATGTAGGGAAATGGGGTTCACCTTGGGGGTGAGGTGGGGGGACTGGGGCAGCCTTTCTGGAGAGCGATCAGGACAGCTTGGGGGAATGAGGCAGCAGTCTCTCCCCCTGCCTGGGTCTCGGGGAAACCCCGAAGGGGGCCAGAGCAAGCAGAGACATTGCAGTGTCCTCCCCAGCGGTGAGCAGCTGGAGGCCAGCCTGGTCTCCATCCCCTGGAAATAAGGAAGGGAAATGAGGAGGAGCCCCCTGGAGCCGTCAGCGGCCGCCTGTCGGATTACCCGCGCGTTTGCGCCCAGATTTCAGTGTGGGGTAGGAAAGCAGGGCGGGGCGGGGCGGGGCGGAGAAGAGCAAGTTCTAGGGCATGATTGCATGTTGGTTCATGAAAAGCGCACAGAGCACCCCTGCCTATGTTGGGGCTTCCTGTCCAAGGCTATGTATTGAGCACGCAGGAGTGGGTGCCTTTTAGGGGGAGGCCCCCAAGCGTGGGGATCCGGGATGAGGTGGGAAACTGGAAAGACGTAGACATAAACCAAGAAATGGGCCTTGCAAGGACCCACGACCATAGTGTGCACAGAACAGAGACAGACCATCAGCTCTCTGCCCACGAGGTTCCTTTCCAAAGGGGCTGTCAGCCGTGGATGCCTGGAAGAGACAAAGGCTTTCCATGTGGAGGTGGCTGTATTGAGCACGTGGCCACACATGGACCGTGTCTCCCAGGGACGGGCAGGGCTGTGCTGCGTCTCTAGCCCGACTGAGGGGAAGTGACAGCCGATGGAAACCCAGATCCTCAGGAAAGAATGAAGAGCTTCGGAAAGGTAATAAAATACCTGGCTAGCTGCGAAAGACTCAGATGTTTTCTGTTTTCTTTCTCTCTCTTTTTTTAACCATTTTCCTTTACAAACCTTTAACTCTTTAAAAATATAACACTATCTGGGTGCCTGGGTGGCTCACTCATTAAGCAGCTGCCTTTGGCTTGGGTCATGATCCCAGGGCCCTAGGATCGAGCACCGTATTGGGCTCCCTGCTCAGCGGGAAGCCTGCTTCTCCCTTTCCCACTTCCCCCGCTTGTGTTCCCTCTCTCGCTGTCTCTCTCTGTCAAATGAATAAATTAAATCTTTTTCAAAAAAATAAATAAATAAAAATACAACCTTGTCAAACAGAAGTTAAACACTCTTCTGATGGATACATGACATGTGCATGAATTACTTATAACAACGATAACAAAAAGGCGGAGGTGGTTATGAGGCTATGAATTGAGCAGACGTCTCTGTTTTACGTGCAGTGGTAGATTAGTACCTGTAAATGGACTATAAAAAATCAAGGATGTATATTGCAATCTGTAGGGCCACCACTGTAAAAAAAAAAAAAATGACTAAATAATGCAAAGGAGACTAGTTAATCAGGAAAGTTAAAATTAAATGGAATTCTACGAAGTATTCAAATAATTTTAAAAGGTGGGAAGGAGGAACAGATGAACCAAACATAGAGGAATCAATAAAATGATAGAGGATATCCAGCTATACCCCAAATCACATTCAGTGGTTAATGGACACTACAATTAAAAGACAGAAATTGTCACAGTGGATTTAAAAAAAAAAAAAATAGTCTGAACTCTACACTGCCCGTAAGAGACACTCTTTAAATATAAAGACACAGACGGGTTGAAAGTCAATGGGTGGGGAAAATATACCATGGAAACCGTAGGCACATATGCCAGGAGCAACCATGTTAATGTCAGATCACAAGGATTCCCAAACCAAATGTTAAACGGTGATACAAAGAAGGCGCTCTCCTCGTGATAAGTGATCGGTGTGGCAGGAAGACATTGTCATCATAATGCCAATGTACACCATAACAGAGCTTCAAAACAAAAGAAGCAAAGCCAGCCAGCAAGAAAAAATACAATTTCACTGTCCTAACTGAGGGATTTAATGGAGCCCCTAGACCAAAAGAACCAGCAGGCATGTAATATCAACACGATACCAACAACCACGTTGGCTTGATATTTATTTATCCTGAACCACACCGATTTCATTCTTTTCCAGTGCTCAAGGAAGGTCTCAGCCAGGATCTGTCCTATTAAAGGACAGATTCAGCTAAAGCGTTGTTTGTTTGGTTGGTTGGTTTGGGGGGTTTTTTCCTTTAAAGCCAGTTCTATCAGTCATTGAGTCTACATAGAAATAATGAGGCTATGATTGGGAACAAATGCATGTCATTTCCATTCGTTTCTGAGTTCTTCTGCATAGCGCAAAAGAACATTTTCTGTTTAAAATTGAACCAAATCTGTTGTGGTTTAGGAGGGAAGGGCAAAGCCAATGTCAATTTACTTGAAGGATGCCTTGCTGACTGCCGATAAAATTAAGTCATAGATGCTCTAACTTAATAATTCAATCACTGGATTAGCTGGCTTCGTGCGGCATTATCTGTAAAACGCAGGTCTCCAGGTTTGGCCACTTTGATAGAATCGCCAACCTGTCTGAGGACATTCGCTGTAATTGAAGGCTGCAAGGAGCCAGCCAGCTGTGAAGAGAGTGTCTCATCAGCCTCATGCCGTCATATTCCCCCCTCACTCGGACCATTGCAGTCACCCCAGTGGCTACCCCAACGGCCACCCAGACCTCCCACAGTCCAGCCTCCTCACCACCAGCAGGAGAGAGCTCGGAAACACCAGTGTGGTCCTGCCACTCCCTGATCTGAAACCCTTCAGTGACCTTGCACTTGGGGAAATGTCAGATGTCTTCAGTGAGGCTCAGTAGGACCCTGTCCAGAGTCAACCACTCCCTCCATTTGCCATGTCGCTCTTGTCTCTGATGGAAAATCGGATTTCCTGATGACTAGTTGAGCTCTCACATGGCTTCAGATTGTCCTAAGGGTCCCAGCACTGCAGCCTGAAAGGTCCTCGCCAGCCTCGGTCACGTTGCCTTCGCCCTCTAGGCACTCAAGGCAGGTTCTCTGCCTCTGGGCCTTTGCACTGTCTGCTCCTTCTGCCTGAGAGGTTCTTCCTCTTCCTCTTTGATTATCTTTCTCATTCGGAGTCTCCCGTCTATCTGTAAACCCTGTGTTCCTTCTCACCCCAGAGCCTTTCCTCAGACCATTTCAGCTGCCTGGAAGGTTCTCCCCTCTTCTCATTTATCTACTTAATCCCCCCTTAGCCTTTAGGTTTCAGGTCAAGACATTTAAAAGTGAATGGATGGACTTTTAACGTAAGCCTCACCTTTCATTTTAAAGGTTTCCATAGAAATGTAGTTATTTTATCTTTCAGCCATATGCTAATTTTTCTTCAGCTTCCCAACAGCAAGCATAAAAAGGGAAGCCGATTTCAAGTGGGAAGCGAGGCATTCTCTTGTAGCTCCTCCGGAAATGTTCTGTAGTGTTAAGCAAAGTCTCCTTTTCCTTGATACTAAACTTCTGAAAGAAAAAAAAAGTAAGTAGATGGAAAAGTATTTCCTCTCAGGGAAGTCCTCACCGACCCTTATGCATAGGTCCCTGGGCTGTTTCGATAGGGCCCTAAACCTGTTATTCCTGGCACTAATTATAATCACGATTTTATGGCAACTGTGATTACTGTCTGACTCTGCATCCTTCTCCATGCCAAGCGGAAGCCAGGGCCTCTGGGGTCTTGCCCACCACGTCTTCCCTCCCCCCGACCCCCCAGTGGCACAGAAAACAGCATCCAGTAAATGCTGTGGTTGGCTCACGTGCCTCATCACCTAAGCAGGGAGCAGCAGCTGCGGGGAACGAACTGAACCCACCGGAGCCCTAACAGGGGTCTCACCTGGTCTCCGTCCAGCCCCTGCCTTTGCAAAGGTGACTCCCTCCACCGCAGTGTGCGCCCCCTTCTACCTGTCCAAGCCTCCTCTCCTCCTACCCGGTTTGGCCTGAAAAACTTTTTCCCCACCATCCCACAACTCAGCAAAAAGCCCACTCCATTTCTGATGCCGGGAGGGACGGCTGTCTCTGCTTGTTCTGAAAGACCCGCGGATCCCCTTACCCAAGAATCCAACACTGCCACTGGATGCAATCAGCAAGAGGTTCTTTATTGTTACACAGGTACCGGCGGGTGGTCGGTAGCTCCAGCTAACCGAGCACACCGACCAGAGTGAAGCAGGGTCTTTTATAGGAAGGTACAAACAAGTTTTGGGTGGGGCGCAACTGATTGGTTGACAGTTTGAACTTTGAAAAAGGCATATTTGGAGTTTGCTGATTGGCTCTAAGGACCCGCGCGCAAAGAGAGAGGCGGGAAGGGGGAACAAGCTGATTGGTTCTGAGGGCCGGCGCGGGGGAGGAGAGAGGCGGGAAAGGGGAACAAGAAGGGGGAAGGTAGGAATGCCATCATGGCGTCTCTATTATTTCTATAAGCCAAGTGGTTACAGAAGGGCAAAAGAGCGATTAATAAGCAATTAATAACCTAATTAATAACCTGGTCTATACCTAAAAGCCAGCGGTTTACAGAAAAGCAAACAAGCGGTTAGTTATCCTATCTGTCTACTAAGGGAGGGGTCTTTCTAGGGGAGGGGTCTTTCAGTTCAAGTCTCAGGGAACTGAATCATTCATGCCACCTCCCCTGCAGCCATCCCGGCCCCTTGATCCCCCAACCTCTGTTCCTTCTTGACTTGGAATCTTTGCTTAGAAGATCCCACCACCTCGAAGGACCTTCCTGCCCTTGGGCAAGGGAGACCAGCAAGAAGCGAAATGTCCAGATGTCATCACAGGGGCGGGAGGGGGGGCATTTTCGCCATCGAAGCATGGCCGCGGTAGAGGCTTCCTTCAATTCCACAGAATGGCTCCTCTTTCCTCTTTCCCAACCCCCATCACCAACTCCTGCTCCAGCAGCTTCCTGACTGGCCTCCCTGGCAGCAGGTGCTTCCTCCAATGGGTCAGAAACTCCATGGATCTCCATGAACCACAGCTTCCAAGGACCCCTGCCACAGCTCAAGAGCCTTACATGACTCCCTAATACTCACATCTAAACCCTTCTGCTTAGCTTTTAGGGTCATCTACAATTCCCCCACCCTACCCACCCCCAGCTCCTCTATGCCCCTGTCACAAACCTTATTCACATTTTCCTCAGCCCCCAGAGCCCAGCTGGAGTCCTCTCTGCACATCAAGCCTGGGAAAACTGCTACCACCCTCGCTGGGTTTCTGCCCCCAAAACCCCCATTTTATAAAGCATTGCCAGAGTGCAGTGTGCCCCCACCCCCAACAGGATCATCTGGGCTCATTCTCTTTTCTTTTTTTTTTTTTTTCCCAGCTGGACCTTTAACTCCTTGACAGCGAAAGAAGTGTTCTTGTCCACCTTTGTCTCCCCGAGGAAGCTTGCATGGAGCTACTCGCAGAGTAGGGCCACAGGACTCAAGGTGAGGAGCCCTGCGGCCAGAGCCAATTCTGCCCCAGTCAGCTGCGCCTCGGTTTCGCCGTCTGTGATGCACCAGGTAGACCTGCACCGTCCAATGCAGGAGCCACTTACTCCATGTGGCCTTGAAATGCAGCCAGACTCGAGATGCACCTTTATGTTCTATTTAAATACACACTGAATTGCATGCGACGACTTAGTACAAAAAATGTATTTTGCTAAGAACTTTGGTGTTGTTTACATGCCCAAACAATACTATTTCAGATACGCTGGGTTCAATAAAATATATTATCCAAACTAATTTCACCTGTTGCTTCTTCTTTTAACGTGGCTGCTAGAAAGTTTAAAATTACTTGCATGGCTCAAGTTCGTGGCTCGCTCTCTATTTCTCCTGGCCGTGCTGGGACATCAGGGCTGGAAGGGACCTTGGAGGCTGTGGAGTCTAAAGGCTGCCCTTTCCACACAAGGAAGCACTCAGAGATGGACACAGCCTGGCCCGATGTCACACGGGTGCGAGGCCAGGCAGTGGGGACTGGAACTCTGCTTCCTGGACCTTTATGTTTCGGGGGCAGGAGTGCTCTGACGCTGGGGGTACCAACAGGTGGGGGCCCACAGGTGGTTCTCGGTAGGAGAGGACTCTGGGAGAAAGCACAGATGGGATGCAGCTCTGGGCTACCTACCACCCCCACTTCCCCCCACCCCCACTGCTCAGAGCTGTCTTTGTCCACTTGCTATGCCGACCGCACGCCCAGACATTCGCAGCGCAGGAGATTTTCGTGGCTAATCAATAGTCCAATAGGGCAGGCTGCAAAGACCCAAACCTAATTATTTTGTTCAGAAACTTGTCTGTAACTAAAAGGCATCTGAGAAATCACTGTCACCATCTCCGTGGGGGGGAGAAAGACCCAGTCATTACATCCAATTGAGTTTATATTGACTGTGGTCTTGTTGTAGAAGATGTTGTCTCCCCACAAAACCAGTGCTGGGTGCCGCAGGGAAACACGCACGTAAACACACACGCATGCATGCACGCACGCACACAGAGAGCTTTCCCTTTTCCAGGAGCCTATGGAGAAGGTTCTGGTTCACCCTTTCTGCACAGGTGGCCTGACCCACTGCTACTAGAGAGACTTTCTGGGTCTTGGTCTTGTTTTGTTCCAGATTTTGCAACCTTAAATTCCTCTGAGGGGAGAAGAAAATGAATCCCTTTAATTCATTTTAAAATTAATTTAAGTGGTAATCTGAGAGAACGTCTCCTACCAGCCCCAACATTCACCAAACCCCCCAAATGGAAGAAAAGACTCAAGGATAAGAAACCTTTTGGAGGGCGCCTGAGTGATTCCGTCCATTGAGCGTCTGCCTTCGGCTCAGGTCATGACCACAGAGACCTGGGATCCAGCCCTACTTCGGGCTCCCTGCTCAGCGGGAAGTCTGCTTCTTCCTCCGATCCTCCTCCAACTCGTGCTCTCTCTCTTGCTCAAATAAATAAATAAAATCTTTAAAAAAAAAAAAAGCTTTTGGAAAATTAGTTAAGACGTTTGACTTCAGAACCGTTGGTCAGTAGGAAGAATCTGGAAGCCTCCTGAGCGTGGGCACATTGGGATCTATGAAATAAGGGGTGGTCGCTCTTACAAGGAAATACCAAGTGACCACTTACAAAAATTAGGGAGCGCAGTGCTTACCATAGAAAAACATCCAAGAGATGTTATTCTCCAGTGCAATCAGAGCTCACAGGACAGCATGCCTGTTACAATCCAATTTAGGGAAGCAAGCACATTTATTACCGAGGCTCTACGTGCCGGTGCTGGCATAAAGTGCACTCAGCTGGGTTCCGGGTGGGTGTTGGTCACCCCCCGAGGGCGCCCATGGTCATCAGTTCCAGGGAGTGAGATTGGGAGGGGGGCAGTGTGTAGGAGGCTAAAGATCTTTATTTTCCACTTGTAATTGTATGCCCTTCTATATTTTTAAGTGTTATTTATCACAAGCTCCTGTAGCTTCTTTCTCATATTTTTTTATCATGAGGTGTATGCACAGAAGAAGGCACAGCACACGTATTTATTGTCCAAAGAGGAGTCGTTCAGTAAGCCCCTTGTGACCCCCATCCAGGTCAAGATGTAGAAGCCCCAGAGCCCCCGGGTGCCTCCCCTCCAACACAATCACCTCCCCTCCCCTAAAAGTAAGCACTCTCCAGACTTGATTGATGACCTTCCTTGTTCTCCTTCTGGTTCCTTTTGTGCAATGTCGCTGGTGAGATTCAGCCGTACCTTGTATAACTGCTGTTCATTCATGTTCATTGCTATCTAGTAGTCCCTGATACGACTGTGTCAAATTTTCCATGTTCATTCTGTGAACAGACGCTGGGGCCTCCCCGATCTGGGGCTCTCATCAGCCAGGCTGTGGTGGAGATGCGTGTCCCTCCCCCAGGTGCACGTAGGCATGTGTGTCCCCAGGGTTTGCACGTGGAAGAGACTGCTGGATTGTGGGGCAGGCACAGCTTCACCCTTTCCAGGCAATGCCAAATGCTTTTCAAAATAGCTGCATGAACACATATCGCTAATTTTAAAGGTTTTTTTAAGATCTTCATGCAAATGAAAAGAAAGGAAGGAGAGAGGAGTAATAGGAAGTAGCCTCACCGCTGCACCGCTGCCTGCACCCCTGCGTCCCAGGACCTAGGATGCCATGCGCCTTTTGTTGGCACCTGGCTCTCCCACCACCCGAGAACTTGAACCCAAGCCTTCCCCGGCAGGCTCTGCTGCCTCTCCTCGGCTGCTTGATGGCCAGACTCAAGCAGCCATCTGTCAGAGCCTGCCGCATCTCCCTCCGCAAACCCCCAGAGGGCAAGGCTGGCTGTCACTAAAGGTCAGGTCTCCCCACAGAGCCTTGCACAAGGTTTTGCACACTGAACTGTGCACCATTATTGCCCAGTGACTCTAATTTTGGGAATGATGTCCTTTTGCGACAAACCATTCCGCTAATTTTTTGAAAGATTTTTATGGTGCTTTCGCCTTCCTACAAAAGTACCATATTGACTGCAAAAAGCTGCTTGCAAAAAGTTTCACTTTTAGTGGTTTGAGGGAATCTAGTGTTTAAATGCACGAGGATTCACCTAATCGTTCTCTTTTGATGGACATTTGCACTGTCGGTCAGTGATAAGTGATGTCCGAGGGAACAGTCCCTAGGATCACAGCTTTCCATATCTGTGCAATGATCGCCTTCAGGAAAACCCCTAGAGTGTGCATATGGGGTGGCATATGGAGTCCAAGAGCAGGAAAATTCACAACATGAGTGAAGTCCATTTCAACCTTCCATAGCTGTTCTTTGCAGAGCGCAGATGTTGGGAGGGTTTACAGAGACACTGGCTGGCGTCCTCTCATTCGTCCCCTCTAAGACTCTGGTCACCTCCCCTCATCCCCAGAGCCTCTAAGTCTCCTCCCCGAAAAGCAAGTGAGCGTTCCCTCACCCTGCCCTGGTTCTCCTCTAGAGCCCACGACACCCCTCCAGCCTCCAGTCCCACACTGGGCCAGCCTTCGGCCTCACAGACTCAGCTCCTGGCCCCAAACGCCTCCTCCTCCCTAGAAAATCACTTTTGCTCCTTTTAAAAATCCAAAGTCTTCTTGTCTTCTCAAGGAGACATCTGTGTTTTTATTTTCTGCCGTCCTTTGAGCTCTGCTCCAATGAAGCAGTTACCAGGGTTGTGCTGGAAGATT
This sequence comes from Mustela nigripes, assembly GCF_022355385.1. Classification (NCBI taxonomy): domain Eukaryota; kingdom Metazoa; phylum Chordata; class Mammalia; order Carnivora; family Mustelidae; genus Mustela; species Mustela nigripes. Next base: position 178,740,444 of record NC_081560.1, on the reverse strand, counting down.
CTTTATGAGGGACTCAAGGAAGAAAACCTTTGAAGAAACAGAAGATGTGAGGGTGAGGTTGTCAAAAAGGGCGGCCCTCAGAGCGGCCCATCCCTTCCAATGTCTGGGGCAAGGCTCTCCCCGACCAAACCTTAGACGTGTTCCTGGGAGCCTTCTTTCCAACCAAGCCTTGCTCTCGGGCCTGTCTTCAGCCGGCCTAGTTCAGCCGTAGCAAGAATCTTCTAAATCAGTTTAGCAAGAACCACCCCCAAACTTTGATATTGATATCTGCTCACCCTCCACATCTGACCGCATTCCATACCCCTCACCCTGGATGTCTGATCGCCCTGGTCTGCCTTCATCGAAAATCCTGTTATGTAGGTTCACCAAGAATCTCTCTACCCTTGCTCCCTGCTCCTGGAGATTTTCATTCCCGGACCCTCTCACTCCTCTCCTTGGCTATTTGTCCCCAGGTGACTCTGCAGGATTTGAACGGAGCCACCTGAAGGCTGGGGAGAAGGATACCCAGCCCCCTAGAAGGGGGACAGCCCTCCCCCTCGCCCAGAGCCCTGCCCGGCGCCCATCTGTGGGTGGTCCTCATCATCCACAGGGCCCCCAGGTTCTCATGGAGAGTGATAGTCCCTCCTACCCCGCCCCTGCAGTCAGGGAGTTACAGAAAGGAATGGCTCAAGGAAAGGACATTGACAAAGGGTAAAACTCTCTGTGTTGAGATGCACTTGTGAAGGTGCCACTTCCTCCAACGTGTGGCCGGCCGTTCCCACTTCCAGACTCATCACACAGCCACAAGAGAAGGGGAAGCAGACTGCCCACCGACCAGCTGCTTCGGGCGTCTTCCCTCTGCTCCCCGCAGCTCCCAACTCCCCAGAGGATGAGGGAGGGGTGGGGTGGCAGGCCTGGAGTGTTGGTGACCCTAAACCCCACATATTCCCAGAAGAAGGGGTCCCCCAAGGTGTTGAAGCCAAGAGGTCACTAATCCTTCGCGGCTGGTGGCGAGGGGCTGACTCTGCTGCAGGCCCACCGTGCACCTGGGGCTGCGCAGTGCAAAGCAGGGCGTGGCTTCCACTTCCTGGGATCCTCTGGTCTCTGGTGGACCCCAGGATAATAAGGCAAGAGGACAAAATTTCAACAGTCCCCATGTAGTGGGGTAACTTCACCAAGTTCGGGGTATTTTGAATAGGAGCTGTTCTCTAATCCAGAATCTCTGTTTCTTGCACGCATTTAGGATAACATACAGGCTAAAGAAATAAATACAAGGGCACTCGGGCTTGGGGCAAAAATAGCCGCTTGAACCTCCAGTGGGCCCAGGTGGCGCATGGCCCTAAATGAGCCTGTTTGGTTTTGCTGCATTAATAAAGCTTTCCTGCAGCTCCTCCAGGCAAGAGACGGTCAGTGAAACAAACACCCTGTCCCCAACCTATTTCCTGCTTCCCTGTCCAGAGAGTGTAAATGGCTTTTGGGAAAAACTCGGGTCGCCTTTGTAATGAGGGCCTGGTGTCCTCCAGCCGCCTGTTGGGGAGGGAGAGGGGGCGGCAGAGGGCCTGCTCCGCACGCTGCCCACTGGGTTCTCCCCCATTTCGGGAGAAAACCAGGAAGGGCACAGGGTGAGAGTCGGGGCCCAAAGCAGCAGCAGCACCAGCGGGATCCCGGCATCTCATCTAGCAAGTTCTTCAGCACACATCGTGTTCTGAAGCTGCGCTGTCCAGCCGGGCAGAGACGGCAGACCCCAAAGTACCACGGGGCAGGGGCATCGAGGCCAGGGTGGGCAGGGGGAGCTCCGAGGAGGGCGTGTTCCTCAAGGCTGCTGGTCCGGGTGAAGTCCCAAGAGGAAGGGGTGAGGACAGGGCCTTGAGGCCGGGCTGGGATCCCAGGTCTGACAAGGGCAGGTGTCCAAAGCCCCAGGTCTGCTCTTTCCAACACTCAGTGAGGTTCCTGACTGTATGTAAAAGGAAGGCAGGATGTCAGTCACCCAGGTAGAGGAACATCCTGAAGGCAACCTCGCTGTTCTGTCCGTCTCTGTGTGTCCAACCAGCCTGGGGAAGCCACCGTCTCCTTAGCAGTCAGCAACACAGAACATTCCATCTGGAAAAAGCCTTAGGGAATCCTTGGTTAGTGGTTTTCATTCCTGGCCCACCGTTCCCCACCCCCACTTTTTTTTTTTTTTTTAAGTTATGAACTTCTTTCTTCCAACAAAATGCTACCGGGAAATAGAGCACGCACATAAAACAGAGCTCAGCAGAGCTACTCAGTCACAAGCGGTGACTGGCATCTCCTTCTTTCCGCATGAAAACCCCTGGACCCAGGCAGCCCCTTGTTTTACACGGGGGAAACTGAGGCACAGAGCAGCGATCGGGTTGGTCTCGTACCACACGGACTCTCCAGCGCCGACCTGGGTCCGGGCACATGGTAGGCGCTCGGTCAGTAATGGCTGGATAGTGACTCCGGGAGGTGCTGACCGCCTCCGCTTGGTCATCTCTGTGTCACTGCACACAGGTCGCTTTTTAAAGAGACTACGGGGGTAGATGGGGGAGGGCAGGGGCTGCCACGGCAGAGAGGTCCCCTAATTGCCTAGGTTTTGAATTTGTAGGCTTTGAAAGGGTTTGATTCTTTGATCTAAATGACAAGAACAAAAGCAGAGCATAAAAGGGCCAAAGAGATTAAAAGAAGCCTTAATTTGTGTCCGCGATGGCGGTGCGCTTTGTGGTCCAGCTTCCGAGCTGCTCCAAAGTTCTCTGCCCACCAGACGTGCGTCTGTCACCATGGCAACAGCAAGGGCACGGCTGGGCCTCCAGACCCCGAGGAGCCCCCTGCCAGCCCCGCCCTGTGCCTGGCTCTTCCTGGGAGCTGGGTGAGGAGCCCGAGGACGTCCCTCTCCCGTCCAGCTCAGCCCGGCTCCTCTCTCACCCAGCTGTCTTATGGGTTCTCTGTCAGGAGGAGGGGAACGGCCTGGGCCCATCAGACTGTCTTCACCCACTGTACACCTGTCGGTTGGAGAGTCTACGCCACTAGCACCCGGCGCAGAGCGGTCCCCGGTGGGTGAATGAACAGACGCCCAAAGCCACATACCCATGAAGGGCCTTGTCTACGACCGGCTGCATCGGGGAGGTGCATGCAAAATGGGGCCTGCCCACGTGCCTCTCGAGTCACCGTGGAAGAGAAGAAGACCAAGTCAGGACAGCCTCCCCGGCTTCCGTCTTCAGCACCCGAAAGGCCGGGGCCGCCCATCCCTGTGTGGGGAAGAGCAGGGCCCGAGGGCAGGCTTGGGCTCCATCCCCGACACGTCAAGTGAAGCTGCAGGGGAAGCAGATGTGAACCCAGAGCTCCCGGGTGAAGGACCGGAGATGGTTTTTACAGACGCTGGAGACCACAAGGGAGGCAGTGGAGCCCAGAAGAAATGAAAGGCCTCAGGTGTGAGCTCTGGAGCCAAGGCCATGAGGGAGTGTCAGAGGGCGGTGTGCAACGGAAGCTCAGAGAAAGTGACAAGTACCGGCTGGGGAAGAAGGGCACAGCTGAGCACGGGGGCCACCGCGTGCGAAGAGGGGAGCTGGGAAAGGATGTCCCCCCCCCCCTTGCGTGCTGGGGTGTTAGCTACAAAATGCACCTCGCCTGGATGGGGGTGCACATCCTGCCTGAGCCTCCAAGATCCAGACCACCCCAGAACCACTGCGGACTCTCACTTGAGCGTGTCCTGCAAACGGAGGCTGAACACACCCTTCCCACCTCGCAGGCAGTGGGGCATGCTGGAGGCAACGCAGCTGTGCCATTTTCTGCCTCCTTTTCATAGTAATGGAAATAGTTAGAAATTTTTTAAGAGCTTGCAAAGCTGGGCCACCATACTTCCCATGGATGACCTTGGTTAGCCTTACAACCCTTTGATATAGGTACTATTTCTAGGTCAATTCGACGGGTAAAGAAACCTAGATTCAAGGCTGGCCAAGCAGCAGCCTGTCACCGTAGGCCAAGGTCTAACCACTGAGCCACACTGTCCCTTCCCGGTCAGTGTGACACCGAGGGGTGCTCTGGAGGAAGATTCTGGACTGGCTAGCTGATTGCCTTCCTCTTCACCCTTTCCATTAGTCATCTTCTTTCTGGGCATCTCTGGATAGCAAGCCGTCCTACACCTGGCAGAAACCAGAGCACTGGTCACTTTACTGTGTGCCCAGGCTGAGGCAGCAGGAAGAGATGTGATATTCCTCAGAAATATGGCTGGACCTCTGTCTGGAGAGGACGTTGTAAGAGCCAGCGGGAGCCTGGCTTAAGAGACTGTTCCTTTGGACACTGTTTCCTTCTTGGCTGGGGTAAGAGGCAATCAGGTGTTATGGATGTTCAACTTAAGGGTCCTCCTGAAAAGAATCCAAAATCACCCAACCCAAACCAGGTGAGAACATGAATATTTGCTTAGAACAAGAACAAATAACAAATTACAATGCTGACAAATACAAAAACACGTCCCTATGCGGCCACATTGTCAGAGCTGCTCTGGGCCATGGAAGGTCCCTGAGCTCTTGTTTTCTTAGCTTCCAGGCAGGTCACCTCTGTCCTTCACACACTGACCTTGATCAGAGTCCGTGGAAGTCTCTGACCCGTAGTTTCAAGCACTGCCTTCTGGGGCTTGGGGCTGCCCACCCAAACTGGGGAAGGGGCAGTAGCAGAAAAGTTTCCAGTAGTTCTGAACTGGGACCACCCCAGTGATTTGGCACAAGCATTCAGGGGCAAAGGCTCTGACCCAAACCCCAACTTGTATCTTCTCTGTAGACGACCCACAGGGATTTATTCACACAAATATGTTTGCCATGAACCTACTCCGAGCCAGCCTCCCACTAGGGCCTGGGGCATACCACCATGATGAACCACACAGAGCTGAAAAGGTTTAAATTTGTAACATGGTTGGAGAGCCTGGCACATACTAGCTGCTCATTAAATGTTGGGTTCCTTCCTTTCTTCCCATCTGGCAGCACCCTTAGAAGCTGAGGCCCAGGCCAGAGCAATGCACCCAGCAGCCACCAGCCAGGGCCCTAGGACACTGGGCCCCTCCTGCTTCCACCCAACAAAGCGGGGGACACCTGCTTTTTTGGCCACCTGGCCCAACACACACACGGTGGAAGCAGGACTACAGGGGCTTTCCTGACAAATCGCCCCCGCCAAGTGGCCCAGAAGCAGGCGTCCAGTTGTTGGGGTCACTCAGCAGAGCAGAGTGGCAGCCAGAACACGCACTCGGTCAGGTGTCCTGACTCCCAGACCCTCTGTCCCCAGTGGCCCATCCGGAGGCCCTCCCAAGCCTCTTGCTGTCAGGTAGGCTTGGCCCTGGCCCGCCTCCCTTAGGGCAGTACTTCTGCTCCGAGGACAAGGGCTCACAAACGTGTCCGCGGCGGCGGAAAGGCGAGGGGCCTCCTCTTTGGGGACCGCGGCGAGGACCGAAGTCTGAAGCCACCACTTGCAAGGGAGGCCCTGGCGGACGCGCCACCTGCTGGCCTTGGAGCGCGGGGCCCGAGCGGTCTGGTGGCGCCACCTGCTGGCCACTCTGGGGAGCGCGGTCCAGCCGCCGGACACGTCCTAGTGCGCTGGCGGGAGCGGTTCCTCCGGGTTCCCCACCCTGTGAAGCTCCGAGTCCTCATCTCCCCTGGCAACACCGGCCAGGACCTGTGACCCTTCCCTGGGCAGCGCTCGCTTTCGCAGTCCCCAGGCTCTGCGGGGACTGGGCCTCCCAGGGCGGCTCCTTCGTCCTTCATCCTACGTCTTAAGTGTCACCTTGAGAGAACTGCTTAACATCCTAGAACAGAGCTTCAGTTTCTTGGGGCGCCTGGGTGGTTCAGCGGGTTAAAGCCTCTGCCTTCTGCTCAGGTCATGATCCCAGGGTCCTGGGATCAAGCCCCACATCGGGTTCTCTGCTCAGCAGGGAGCCTGCTTCACCCGCCCCCTCTGCCTGCCCTCTGCGGGCTTGTGATCTCTGTCAAATAGATAAATACAATCTTATAAAAAAAAAAAAAAGAAAAAGAAAAAGTTCAGTTTCTTCTTCTGTTAAAAAAAAGGAGGGGTAGACTCTAACAATACCATGTGCTGGTATATGGGCTGGTGCACAGCTGGACAGGCCAACCTTCACAGCCATAGGGCAGTGCCTCCCAAAGGCTTTGGTCCAGGGGCGGAAAGGTCAGAGACAAGCTGTGCGTGGGCACCTGGAGTTTCTGCCCCAAGTGGGAGATGCAGTAGGTGATCACCGAAATGGTCCCTTCTGTCCCGGTCCAGGAGCCTCTGGGCCACTTCCCAGTCCCCTAAATTCCCAGGCTGACTCTAGCCAAGCTGAGACCCACAGCCCTTTCTAGAGAGCCCAGTGCTGCTGGGGATTTGATCACGGGCTCCCCTGATCACCAAGAGTTTGGAGAGGACAGAGTGTTAGCTCTTCTGGGGACAGGTCCATTCCAGTCTGCAGGAGGCCCTCCCCGCCGGAGGGTCTACCTCTGCAGGGTGGTTTCCCCATCCAGGAGACCTCATGCCTTCCCCCGGGTGACTGTTCCACCCCACCCCAGCCCCCACCCCCCTGACCGCCAACTGGTGAGTCTCAGGGAGGCTATGAATGCAGCAGTTAGAGCAGTGGTTTTCAAGCTTGAGAATCCAACATTCTAAATCAAATATCAGAATCCTCTGAAGGTCTTCCTAAAACAACACTGAGTTCACTGTCCAGCATTTTGATCTAGTAGGTCTTGGATGGAGCCTGAAAATCTGCATTTCCAACAAGTTCCCAGGGGATGCAGCTATCTGATGCACTTAGAGTCAGCTTTGCCACGTCCCTCAGCTAGCTGCTTGGCCTCGGCTTCCTCATCTGTAAAATGGGCACCATTCTCTCAGTGCTACAGGGACTGTTTGATAAGACCATGGGCATGAGGACTCCGCTCAAAGACGCGGATATGGCAAGTGTGCAGTAAGTGGGGGCTGACCTCTGTGGAGTTGGTGTACCTGGTCCTGCCCTCCGTCCCCTCTGTGTATGCGGCAGACACTGCTGACCGGGGGGAGGAGGAGGAGGCATGTGGGGGGCTCAGTCAGTTAAGTGTCCCGCACAGGGATGCAGAAACAACCAGCCCAGGGTGGCTGGAATATGGGGTGCGTGTGAGCAAGAAATGAGAAGCAGGAAGGCGTGCGGGGCCATTTCCCAGAACCGCCGAAGACCGCCCACTAGCAAGTCCCCTAAGCAAATGATCAGGATGCTTAATCTACGTAAAAATGTGTCCCTGACAGACGGCACATTTGCATTGGAACAGGACGTGCCTTTGCCTCCAGAAGGGAGGGGCCGAGATCGAAACCACCTGTAATGACCCCCATGCTTCTGAGGGTGTACCCGCGTCATCCACCTTGCGAGTGGAAAGCAGCAATCACTCCAGAAATGTTTGTAGAACTCAGTGAACCTTGAAGAGCCCTCCGGTCCGATCGTGTGCTCCTATCTGAGAGACCCATCCAGATTGACTCTTGAGTTCAAGGGGGCTTTGCTGCCCCCCCGGGCCTCTGTGGTTTCAGAGAGGTTAAGAAACCCTATAAAAATCCTAATCCTGGTGAGCCACTGCCTGAAATCCCATTTTCGGGGCTTTCTGTCTCTCCGTGGTTCTTGCTTACCCTTTCCTGGGGCAGGTCTTAAAGAGTTGAAGGGTCAGGAACCTTGTGGTTGTGGGGAGGAGGAGGAAAGATCCAGAAAGGAAGACCCGAGGCCGGTCTGAGAGCTGGCCCTTGGCAGTGACCTGAAGCCAAGACAGACCAGAAAAGGTTCAAAAGGTAGGTGCTTCCTTTCCTTTCTAACTGGAATCTCCCAGCACTTCTTATTGGTTTTTGTGATTTTTGTGCTATACCTCAAGCAAGGTTCATCACTTACCTACGGACTCATTTTGTGAATCACCAGATTTCCAAGATCCTCTCAAAGAAGTTTTCCAGAAACACTGATTCTCTCAAATAAAACATTTCTCATGTCTTGGGACAAGGAACAAGTCAAGGAACTAGGAAGACTTGTCCTGCCCCAAGCCTGTCCTGCCCCAACCCTGACTTATTACAGCCTTTCCCCCGCTGGGCTTCCCAGGAGTGGCTCTGGGACAAGGATGCGTGTGCAGGTGGGTCATTGGCAGTGACCTCAAGAGGAATGGAAAAATGAAACCAAGACGAAGGAGGCCAAGACAGGGGGTACAGATGAGCAACGGAGGCTCCATTCCACTGGGGAACTTGGGGAGACGGTGTTGGGTCCGACCCAGAGTCAGCCTATGGGAGGGGAAGGCTATTGGGTACCATCCACCCACCTGCTCCTCAGCTGTTGGCCGTGGGGTGCACCCAGGAGGGCTCACCCCTAACACTTCTAGCCTGCCCCGCCTACGCCCATGCTTTAGGGACGAGGAACACTCCTCGGGCAAAGGAAGCTGGAGTGCCAGGGCATAAGAGTGGGACACCCACAGCATCTGCTACACAGCCCAGCTCATTCACGTGCCAACTCAGTCAGGAACAGCTCAGGCGCGTATCCCCCCGCTGAGAGCCGGCCCCTCCTGTACCAGTCATCCCCCCCCCAGAAGGATCAACATTTGCACGCGCTCCTCACTCAGGAAGCACCAGCTTTCCACCTGAGTGAGAACACTGGTCTGTACAGAATCCAGCAGTCAGAGTATCCGAGGCCCATGGGGACACAGGTGACAATCCCACCCTGGCCTCAATGTATCTTGCGTGGGCTGGGATTGGGCTGGCCTTGCACACATCCGGGAAGCCGTTCAAGAGGAAGAGGACGGCCAGACTCGCCGTTTCATCGAGGGTGAAGACGGAGGAGCTCGGGCAGATTTTAACTGAGCTGAAAGTGCAAACTGCAAGAGCAAACGTGGTTTTTTTCTGGTGACTCAAGAGAAGCTATGACATTCGTAAGGTATTTTCCTCCACAACAGGTGGGACGTTTGAAAAATGAAGACGGAGCTCCCATTAACTGGGCTTTGGAGGATGGTGAGAGTTTTTGTCTAACGTTTTGATATGAAGGGCATTGGCCCCGCTTCCGCTGGGCGTCAGGACCAAAATCAGCCCTCATGCAGGATTTGTCTCTAAGTCCCAAGGTCTCAGGGGACAGGCTGCAGTTCTAACGACCCTGGACCCCAAAAGACAAGGTGAAGAGACCAGCTCTGGCTGGCGTCTGTCACACAAGAGATGGCAGAGATCTCACTTTTTAACAGGCTGGTAAAATACCCCTTTTGCAAAGAACAGCATGAAACTTTTGTAGATGTGAACCAGCCTGTTTTGCACCAACTTGAAAGCAATGCACACGATCTCCATCCCAATGATGATATAAATGGAGAAGAACAAGAAGAAATGGGGGTGCTCTAAAACGGTGTCCCCGAACCCAATGGTGGTCAGCGTGACGAAGCAGAAATAGAAGGCGTTCTCGAAGTCCAGCTGCTTCTCCCAGATGGGGAGGATGGCGGCCGCACAGCAAATGTAGGCGAACACGAGGAGGACGACGACCGGGAGGGGCACGTCCAGCTCCTCCACCTGTCGTCCCACCTGATCCAGGTTGCTGATGACCGAGTAGGAGAGTCGTCCTGACACCAGCTCGGGACACGAGTTACTCCTCTCCACGGCCCGCGGGGGTGGGGGCAGCGTGTTCTGTGTCTCTCGTGCAAGAAGTCTCTCGAACAGATCCGTGTTGCTGCTTGGGGCGGAGGGACACGGGCCGGGTTTGGGACCCGGAAGCTCTTGGGCGTCTATGACGATCCTGGGGACAGCTTCGGCCGCGGGCTTGGTGGCCGGCCTTCTGCAGAGCAGGCGGGAGCACCACCGGCGAAGGGGAGGCGGGAAGAATGGGAGTTTTTGGAACCGATTGTAAGATGTAGACAGGAGGGTGGCCAAGATGTCACCCATGTCCGTGAGGACGAGGAACATCAGGGGGATGCCAAAGAGTGCGTAGAGCATGCACAGATATTTGCCGAGCCTGGTGACGGGGTAGATGTGGCCGTAACCTGAAAGAGAGCACAGAGCCCAGGAATGGTTGTCTGCTCTTCCCCCTCCCCCGAAAAAGCTTTCGAGAGACCTTCTGCCATTTCTCTTCCTTGTTTACACAATGTGTTCGACAATACTCCTCTTAATGCATTCACCGGCGCCATCTGGCCTTGGGCTTGCTTTGCTGGGGGCAGTGACAGGGGAGGCTCAGCTTCTCTTTAGAAGGAGCATGGCATGTCCGGATCTTGGACCCAAGACGTCCTTGGCCAGGGACAAGCATGTCTGGGGGTGAGCTGATCGCTTTTCACTCTGCCGCGGCCATTTCTGAACATCGACATGGCAGGACGCATGCAAGGGGGGAGGCGGGGGTCGGCTCTGCCATCAGGACCACCTCCTCCTCCATCCTCCACAAAAGCACCTGTTTTGAAGAAGCCACCCTTGTCCTCCCCGGGATGTCTGGCCCCCTCCTTTATTTGTTCCTCCATAATGGGCCTTTAGTATACGCCAACAGTGTACAGCAGTGTACATAGCATGAGGGACAGTGGGAGGATGGAAGGTGTGAGACACAAGTTGCTGCCCTCGGAGCCACTGAGGTTTAGTAGATTAGACCAACCCGTTCACAAACGCTAGTGAAGTGGTAAGGATCCCAGCATCGAGACTCTTACCAACCTGCGCTCGAATCCCAGCTCTGCCATTTACTAGAACCTTACTTGGCTTGTGCTCACGTGGTCAAGTTTCTTGCCCATAACACAGGGCGGCAACCCCCGCTTTGTATGTTGACCCCCTGGAAGGATGACGTGAGACCAGGGCCCGACCCGTCGGGCGAGGCTGAGAAATGCCGGCGTCCCCACACTCAGGCTGATCCACACTGCCGGTCGTGCTTACTGTGGGCTGGCAGCGCCCCACCGGCAGAGGCAGATGTTCTCACCATTCACAGGTGGGGAAGCTGAGGCTTGGAGAAATGGAGCAACCCAGCCAAGAGCATTCAGGACGAAGAGCGGAGTTGGCAATCAAGCCCCTAGACTTGTCACACCGGCATTGGAGCACCCAAGGGGGTAGAACCTTGCCATTCTTACAAACCAGTCAGCCAAGCAAAGGGAGGGTGGGCTGAGGCTTTTCCGTGCTCTTCAGGCGCCGCCCCCCTCCCATCACCCCAGCCCCGACCCTCCCATCGACTGCGGGGCCAGAACTGAGAGGCCTCAAACCCCACGGGCCAGGCAGTAGGAGCTTCTGGAGGGAACGAGCTCAGTGACCTCAACAGAGTGAGGGAAATGCTTTTGTATTAAATGCCTGTGTTTAATTTTTGATGTCATAAAGGATGATTAATACAGAAAAACCTAGGCCAATTATGCAAATTGACGCGACAGCACTTGCTCCTCTGGCTGGCTAAACCCCAGCCCCGGCTCCCGGCTCCCGGTGGCCAGCTCTGGCCTCAGGCTCTGCCTTCCAGCGGCAGACACGCATCCGGGCCCCCCCAACACCAGGGTCCCGAGAGAACGCTGCGGACCTCAAACGGACTCATCGGTTGGCATCCATCCCAGAGCACTCCACACCCCCGTTGGCTGATTCCACGAGGCACATTGGTGGCATTTGGTGGCAGGGGAAGTTCAACCTGAATGCGCCCTCATAGCGTATGTACACGTTGAGTGCTTACTGCATGCGCTGGGGACACCGTGGTGAGCAGAGCAGATACGGAATCCCACCTCGTCGAGCTTCTGGTGTAGGGAGAGAGGCAGATGTGAATCACGTAGCCACCCTGGTGAGCTCGCTGTGGCAGGTGGAGATCAACCACAGAACATAAAAGAGCACACTGTCCCATGAGCGATTAGAACAAGGCGCTCCTCCTGGACTCGCCTTTATTGAGCACCTACTTCATGCCTGGCACTTACGGGTGGGCTTGGGGATACAGTGGGAAACGGGCAGAGGTCCTGCCCTTTAGGGCTCCTAGCTGAGAAGAAAGCAAGGCCTTGAGCTTAGCTCTCCACCATCCATAGGATTGTGAGGACCCAACAGGTGTATACACCAGGGGACAGGAATGGGGGCCACGTCTGATGGGCTAACCCTCCCATCAGAAACCCAGGTTTGTTTCAGGGGGCAGGACTTGCCAAGGATTCCAAATGCCTCTGTTTCCCTTCCTTTTCCCTGAGGGTCTCCAGCATCTCCAGCCGTCGCCTCTAGGAGAAGAGGTTGCACAAGTGGCCTCAGAGCCCTGTCTGGGCGTCGTAAAAGCCAAGAAGCACTGAGGCAATGAAGGTGGGGGTGTGGTCTTGAACGGGAAGGTGGAGAAGAGGAGCACAGGTGGGCCACGGCTGGGATGACCATCTGCCCAGTTTGCCTAGGACTGAGGGGTTTCTGTGCTAAAACTGTGGCAGTCCCAGGCAAACTGGGCAGTTGGTCACTCCAGCCATGAAGGGAGGTATGGAAAGATTCTCTGGAGCAGGGACAATGAGGGATGAGGGCACCTGGAGCCTCCTGTGGAGGGGAAGGAGCTCAGACCCGGCCATGGAGCCCCGGGTGTCAACGAAGATGCTTGGGCCAAAGCTTTTCATGAGCCCCATGCAGCCACCAGTGCTTAGCAGGTCCCCAGCAGCCATGAGGGCCCAGAGAGGGGGGCCACCCTGTTTTCTAGATGGTGGACAAGCCCCTTGGGTTCTTGTGCACCCCCAGGCAAGTCAGGAGACACTCCACAGTGGAAACCTCTCGGCTTCTAGGATAGGGTCCCAGCATCAGATCTATTTTAAGGAAAAGAACATCCCACTGCTAGAATAAAGTGCCTCTTAGAGTGAAAATTCCCTGCACTGCAAAATCCCTAATGTCAACAACCATCATTATTACCATTATTTAGTGGACAAAGAACAGGGAAGTCAGGGGGCCTGTCTGCGGTGGCACAGCTCAAAGCCGACAAGGGTGTGCACCCCTCAGCTGAAGGCTTCCCTGTCCACCTGCCCCCCCGCCAGTGTGCTCCTTGGCAAGGGTGAATTTAGCGGGTTTAAACTAGAGGTGGCCGCCTCGAGGTAGAACACGTTGAGTCTAGGAGCTATGCCATTTTTCAGAAAACGTTTCAAGGAAGCAAATCTGAGAGAGTATGTGGCCCCTGTGAAGGAAATTGTATTAACTGTACCCATTATTGAATGCTGAGATGCATAACGGAAAATCCTATCATTTCTTATAATGTATTCATATATTCCAGTACGGTCAGCCCACTCCACTTAGGCTGTGAGTATTTAATAACCCATGCACTTTACTTACTTTCTTTCTTTTTAAGTAGGCTCCACGCCCAGCATGGAGTCCAATGTGGGGCTTGAACTCCTGACCCTGAGATCAGGAGTCCGAAGCTTAACGGACTGAGCCCCCGAAGAGCCCCCACACACTTTACTTTCTAATCCAAGGAGACTGACCCAGTCGGAAATGCCTGGGGACTGACCAACCTCACACCTGCCAGGTGTCCCTTTTTCCCCATCAAGGCCGGGTGCATTAAGGGTGGCCCAGAGATGGAGGGCAGGAAGCACTTCAAACACTGTTATTGATCACAGACAGTGGAGAACCTCCCCAACATCCTCTTCCAGTTGTAATTACCGGACAGCATGATGTCCTAATTGATTTGATGGTAGCCTCGCTTTCTTGGGACTTAAACCAAGATAATGCATTTCCATTAGATCAGTGGTTCACAGCCTGGGCTCCCATTAGAATCACCTGGAGGGCTCTGAAAAATACTGAGGCCTGGGTTTGTCCCTAGAGACTCTGACTTGATTGCCTCGGGGTCCAGGCTTGGGAGCTCATAAAAGATAGCCAGGCAATGTGCAGCCAGGGCTGAGAACCGTCGAATCGCATCAGTGCTTTGCAAACATCGGCGTGCATCAGCATCACCTGGAGAACTTACTAAATACAGATTTCTGGGCCCCACACCTATAGTTTCCAGCTCAGCAGGTCTAGGATGGGGCCTGAGAATTCATTCTCATTTCTAATAGGTTCCCAGGTGATGCTCATGCATGCTAACGGGTCCAGAGACCACCGCATTCGATCAGTTCTCATTGGGGAAAATTTTGCCTCCCAGGGGACATTTGACAATGTGGAGACAGCAGGAGAAGAAGTAGGGCCCTCAGGTGGGTAGGGACCAGGGATGCCACTAATCTTCCTACAATGCCCAGGACAGCCCCCACCATGAAGAATCATCTAGCTCGAGACGTCCACGGTGCCTGCCCAGAAAGCCGGCATTAGGTTAATCCCCTGAAGTTCTCCAGGAAAAGGAAAACAAACTGGACCCCTTTGCTCATCTCCACTACCTTCCTTGAGGCTGCTGTTTCCCCACCACTGCTGCTCCACTGAGCTGTGGGTCTCTGGAAAGGCCTTGCCTTGGGGGCTCTGAGCTCCCTCTCCAGAGCCTCAGCTCGCCGCTAAATGGCACAGCTCCTGCCCCATAGGCCGGTCGTGTCATGAGGCTTAGATAAGATCGTGCATCTAAAGGCTGGACACACCATGCCCCGTGCTGGGAATTGCCCAGGAGGGCGGTAGTTAGCGGTGTTCTTTCGGCCGGTCCCTCCCTGCCCTGCCGGTAGCCGCGGGGAGGGGAAGAGCCCGGCTCTGAAAGGAGCCACCTGGGGGCGCGCTCGAGCACAAACTCGCGTCCATCCGTGAAGCTGTCGCTGCAGACGCGGGGTGTTCACTCCAGCAACTATTCCTTCATCTTTCCTGGGGTACCGCTGCTCCCCCACCCCCGATTTAGAGATAGATCCAACTGGTCTAGGTCCTTCTGGTCATCTGCCAGGACTGACTCAGGTGTGGGGGGTTTCTAGGAAGGGTTTCTTTGCTGGTGGGGACGGCCAGCCCCTTCTCGGCCGCACATGCAGTGCCGCGCGACCTGAGTGGACTCAGGTGACCTGCTGAGCCGCTAAGCAGGATGGGAGAGGACCTGAGGCTCGAGGCCACGGCCGAGCCGCATGTGGACCGGCCCCGGAGCTGCCTCCACGGACTTCTTACTCCGGAGGGAACGTGTTCCCCCTGTGGTTGAAGCCGGTTGGGTTGGATTTTCCGTGAGCGGCAGCTGAGCGGATTCTGGCGTCACCTACACTTATCTTCACGGTGACCTGCAAGGCCACCGAGGGAGTCAGAAGGGCCACATCGCTCCCTGATGGTCACACCGCTGACCCCTGACGGCCAGTCTCCAGGGTCCACGGCTGTCCAGGTGCTCCACTCCGCACGTGGGAAGGGGCTGCAGCCCCAGCCCGCAGCCACAGGCCAGGGCTCTGCGACCCTTGTAGGCCCATCCGTCTCAGGGACTGGTACTCTCTTGAATGAAGACCGGGGCCCCAGGGAGTTTTCACTGGCCCGAGAGGGGCCATGGGCCACACTCCCAGTGGGGATGCTGACCCAGGAGCTCCTGAGCCTTGGCTGAGGGCAGCCTCACCACCTGCCCTCCTGTGACCCCACCCCCAGCTGGGGAGACTCCTGCCAGCCCTGGTGCGGCCCCTCCCACCTGTCCCAGCCTGCTGCAGCGCTGCGGAGGGAAGCCAGGGGCCCTTAGTCCCTCAAGCATCCTCAGAGGGGGGCCCAGGGACACAGCACCCAAGTGTAAGAGCAGCCCCAGGTCCCTAGCTCAGGAGGTCACTGCTCCTGCCATGTCCCCCCTCACTCCTGTCTGTTTCTGCTGTCCCCCAGGAGACCACACTTTGTGCGGCCCCTGAGAAGAGGATCTGGGCTCCCCCTCTTTTTAAAAGATTATTTATTTATTTGACAGAGAGAGACACAGCAAGAGAGAGAACACAAGCAGGGGGAGTGGGAGAGGGAGAAGCAGGCTTCCCGCTGAGCAGGGAGCCCAATGCGGGGCTCGATCCCATGACCCTGGAATCATGACCTGAGCCAAAGGCAGATCCTTCATGACTGAGCCACCCAGGCACCCCTGGGGCCCTCTTTAAATGAGCACGTGGGCACTGTAGGGGTCAGCTCTGCCCCACACCCTCCCCTCTATCCTGGGCTGTGAAAGGACTGCCCTGGGTCAATGATTTGCACATAAGGAATCCTTGCTTTGGGGCTGAAGACGCACTTAAGAAAGTGCAGGGAATGGGGTGAGGCGGGTTCCTTCTCTCCAAGCGCCTTTCCTTCCAGGCCCTGGCATCAACTCCGGCCAGACATAACGTCTCTCTGGGAATCTGAGCTGCCCCTGCGCCCCAGGCACAGGAAGACTCTTGCTGGGGCTCCCTGGGCGGGGCTGGGCAGCATCCCTCAGCACCCCCACTGGCCTGCAAGCCTGGCAGGCTAGTCTAGGGAAAGAGCACCGGACTTGGAGTCTCGAGGCCTATTCATGGGCACCCGCTCTACTCACTGTGTGGCCTTGGCCTCTAACAACACCTCTCTGGGCTCAGGCTCCCCCACCTGATTCATAAGACCTCTCTGAGCCTTAAAAGAGGCAGCTTAGTGCCCCGAGGGTAGCTGTTGGTCCTCATTACCACCGCAGCCCTTCCTCCTACCTCACCTCACTGTCGGCGCTCCCAGTCCTGCTCTGGGGCACCAGCGCCCCTCCCCACACCACGCCTCCCCCCTTCGGTGCTCCCCTCTGTTCCCCTGGGAGTCAGTTATCATCTATATGCTGGTGACTCTGAAACCCAGCTCCCCAATCTTGCCCAGACCCCTGAGCCTCAGACCCACATTTCCAGCAAGGCTACATGTCTCCCCTTGGAAGCTCCCCTGGAGACTTGGCCTTGACTGGCCCCAAATCATTGCAGGGTCTTCCCCACCCTCCCCGCAGCCTGTCGGTCCCACTCAGCAGAGCTAGAGACTGATGTTTTCCTCATCCCGCAGGTATCCGAACACTGCAGACTTTCCTGCAAAGACTTCCTCCAGTCCGCCCCTCTTCTCTGTCCTCGTGACCACTGTCCTGGAAGAGGGTCCATCCTCGCTCACATAGGCTGCCACAGAAGCCCCCCCACTGCTCTCCCTGCTGCCAGTCTTACCCTTTCTTATCCCCCACCCCCACCCCATGCTACAGCTGCGGTGATCTTTCTGGAACGCTGCGCTACCGTGTTCTTCCCTCGTTTAAAGGACATTCCCACTGCCCTCAGGATGAAGCCAAACTCCTTAGCCCAGCTTGCAGGGTCTTCCCGTGGCCTGGGCCCTCCTCTCCCTCCCACCTCTCGTCACCCCTAATGAACCTCCTTACAATGCCCGCCATTCCTTCTGTTCCTGGGCCTTCGTCCACACCAGGCCTGGAGTGGCCTCTTCACGCCCACGTCCCCCCACACCGGCGCCTCCTGCTCTCCCTGACTCAGCCTGGCCGTCATCCCCTCCTGGGAGCCTTTAAAATGTTCTTACCATTAATGTGTCGCCTCTTGGGCCACCCCGAGCCTGGGGCAGCTGCCCTTACGCTGCGCCCCGACGATACCCCGAATACATCTCAGGCTGACCACATCCGGTCGCCCGGGAGCCTGGGCCGGCGGGTACCACTGGCAGGAGGTGTTTCGTACAAGAACATTCAGCCAAGGGGCAGAAGGGGACTGAAAGGCAACCCACACCGTGCTCCCTGGGGCCTCCACCAGGGGCAAGGGGCTGCACCCACCAGAAGGGACGACAGTCCTTCCAAATTCCAACCCCCGCCCCCCGTCTTCGCAGGGAGCACAGTCCTGCAGATTTACGTGGCCCCTCGGCCCGGCGGACCCGGCACAGGGCCGGCCCTCCTGCACCATTACTTGACCAAGTGAGCTGAATATTCTACCTCCCCACCAAGGCGCCCCAGCCTCCCCCTGCTCCCTCTTGCTCCCCTGACATCTCCCCCCAGGCCTGCCCTTACCCTGGGACTTACCCACGGTGCTGATCACTGTGCAGCAGAAAAAGAGCGAGCTCAGGAAGGACCAGTCTGCAAACCCGTTAAACCAGTGGGGCTTCACCTTCTGCAGCAGCACCCGGAGGTCCCGTTTCCTGCCTTCCTCCACTGGGGAAAGAGAGGACCAGAGTGAGGAAGTGGGTTTTGCTCAAGACAGGTCCCACCACGTGCAGGGGTCTTCCCTAAGGAACAGGACCCCCCTGCCTTGTGGCTCCTTAATGCCAAAACCTGGCTCTGCTTTTGCTGTCTCTGCACTTAGTTCCTGCAGAGATGACAAGGCCTTGTCCTTTGTGAGAGGAGCCCTAGGGAGAGGCCCCCAGGGGTCTGGCACAACCTCAGCCACAGGATTGCTGTGTGGCCTAAGGGGGCTTCCAGAAATTTCTGAGCCACCGTGTCTGTCGCTTTGCAAAGGGGCATTCAACTTCTGCTCAGTCTCTTTCACAAGGTTTTGAGAATTGAAAACAAAATGGGTCTTATGAAATGCAAGCTCTTATATGGATACAAACCATCCCTACTCCCGGAGGTCATTAAGCCTGATGGCATTTGGTACTTGTACTGGGATCTGTGGGCACCGAGGCGCCTGAGGATTTCTGGGAAGCCACGGCTTTCACAGCAACTGACCCTGGGCCAGCCGAGCACGACTGGGGCCCTGGTTCCTCGGGGAGGTTCCCAAATAGCTCTGTTGGCCTGGGTGGCCAGTGGGCTTTGGGACCTCAGAGCCATCCTGAGACCCTGGCATGCGGCGGGAGCTCACTGCTCATGTGAAAGGGTGCCGAGCCGGGAGTCTGGACATTCTAGAGCCGGCTCTGACCCTGGGTAGCTCCCACAGCCGTGGACGGGATGCTTCTTTCCGAGCCCTTCCCCATCAGGGAGGGAGCATGATGTGGTGACAAGGGGGGTCTGGAGTCCAACGCCCGGGGTGGAATCCTTGGCTCCATGTCATAGTTTGTGACCTTGGCCAGCTGCTTAACTCCCAGACCCTTTGTTTCCGAATCTGTGAAAGGGGTCAGTTCATACAGGCCCCTGGGGGCGGCGTGAGGACTAAGTGCGATAACGCAGGAATGTGTTCCGCACTGGGTCTGCGCTTACCGGGCATTTAAATCTCCAACAAAAATTAGTAAAAAAAAAAAACGGGGTGGGAGGGGCGTCTAGCTGGCTCGGTCAGAAGAGCACGCAACTCTCTTGATCTCAGGGCCATGAGTTCGAGCCCCACATTGGGCGCAGAGATTATTTAAAAAACAAACACAAAATGGGGTTGGCCCAGTGCTGTGTTCCCATTGTATTCTCTCCGTCAGAATCACCAGGGAAACGTTGTAAGATTCCCAGCCCAGCTCTGGAAATCCTGATTAAGTGGGTTTGGAGAAGAGCCTGGAAATGTGTATTTCAGACAAGCTCCCTGGATGATTCTGATGCCTGATCAGGTCTGGGAAGCTCTGAACTTGTTGCCTTCAGAGCTGGGGATGGCTCAGTGTCCTGGCGGGGGCAGGGGCGGTGGCAGAGGACATGTCCTGGGTCAACTGAGCAGCGTGTGTCCGTCCGGTACAGATGCAGAGAGAAGGAGCAGGACCCTCCATGAAGCAGAGGCTCTGCCTCCTGAAAGCCTGCTGGAGAAGCAAGGTCCGGTCCAAGGGGGAGCCGTGAGCAGCGCAGCTGATGACTTACCTGTCACACCAGGGACATCCTTCCCCTCACTTGTAGAGGCTGTTTTTCCTTTGTCTTTTACTTGTGGACTCTCTATATTTTTATTTTGGTCTGTGAAATACATATTTGCAAACTTTGGGGAACAAGGCAGAGCAGGACTACGTGACTCAAGACAAATGAAACGCAGTAAGGACAGAAAAAGTGCCTTGTGCCTTTCAAGAGGCTTCATGTTCTTAATCTGCTTCCCACAGGGTCCCTATGATTGGCAGGCCTGAGACTGTGGGCCCCCACCGTCCAGCACACTGAGACCCAGAGACAGCAACAGCTCTTCTTCAGGTCACACAGCAAGTTGGGGGAGCAACCGGGATTGAAACCAGGCACCCAAGTTACCAATTCCCTCCCCTGAGTCCAAAGGTAGAAAAGACCACTAGGAACAGGAAGTGGGAGAGAAGGGGGCCAGGCGGCTCCTCCTGGGGGCCAAGCCCAGTTTGATTGTCCCTTGAATCCTAGTTCCTATAGACTGAGTCCTGGGGATGGGCAGGCATGAGTCAGAGGAGCACCTAGGAACCCCCAGCCCCAAGTCTGGTCACCCATGGCCCCCAACCAACCTCATCAAATCTCTGGCAATCCATCCTCATCAGAACCTGTCCGTCTGGGTGGGGCTGGGAACTGAGGCAAAGGGAAGGGAGCAGGTCCTTCCCGAGCACGTACTGGGTGCTCAGTGCTTTCCCTACATTCTTCATAGCAGCCCTAACAGACTCTTGTTTTCCCTGTTTTATGGAGGGGAAAACTGAGGCTCAGAGAGGAGTCATTTGCCTAAGGTACCACACAGAGGTGGGAAGGATACAAGCTGAGGGCTCCCAGCCCCCTGCTCTCTGGGGGCTGCCTCCCCCCATGGAGGAGGGCCCACCCCGCCCAGAGGAGCCACCTACCTGTTCTGTTGCATTTCAGGATGCCACAGAGCTCCACCAAGAACTCCTCAAAGTCTGGGTCATTTGGCCCCAGCTTCTGGCCACCCTCGATGGCCGAGAAGAGGGCAGCACCCAGCAGTGCGTAGGTCACCAGGGAGCAGAGGAAGCAGAAGCGAGGGAAAAGCTTCTCCAGGGCCTCCAGCAAGCACTTCCTGGCCGGGGGTGGCCCTGCAGCCTCCATCCTCCCAGGAGCGCTCAGAACAGGAGGAGCTGGTGGGAGAGGCAGGAGCAGCCCTGGCTGGAGGAGGAGGGACAGGAGAGGAATGGGAGTGCCCAGAGAATGGCCAGGCTCCAGCACTAAGTGGATGGTGCGCGTGCTTCCCCAAGGACCGGGAGGCAGCCGGTTCTCATCACGTTCAGTCACTTAGATGGCGCCCCCCAGCACCCCAAATTGCTATTGATCCACTGGCCTAGAGCTGCCCTGCAGGGGCTTTGGGTAACGTTGTGGGAGCAGCTCTGTGCTCTGGCCTTTCCCATCTGGAAGCTGCAATTTTGACTTCCAGGTACCAAATCTGACTTTTGGTTTTCAGTCAAGTGATTGCCCTTCCCGAGGGTTGTCTGTGGTATCTGGTTTCCTGGACCGGTAGTAATAATAGTCATGGGCATGGCCAGAGCTCTATGGTCTCCAGGCTTGATCGTGTACGGATCTAATTATTCACTCCCCGTAGCATAGCCCCCCTGCCACGACCTTAAGGTGGGAAGAGCTAGACCATGTGATTTGCTCTAGCCAATCAGCTGTTAGCAGACATGGCAGAAGCATGGGCTTGAAATGTGCCCTGTGCCCTATCTCTGCCATGGGAAAAACATGGCCAGTGACAGGCACGGGATTGTTGCCCATTCGGATCCCCCTTCACAAAAGGATTCTCTGCGCAGCTTCAAGGAACACAGTTCACAACAGCCTCCAGCTGTTGATCCTTCAACTTCCAAGTCCTCTTCTCTGGGAAGCCCTGCGCAATAGCTGTGCAAGGTGGGGGTACGAGAGCTTCCCTCCATCTGTGGCCCCCCTAGGGACTCCTCCAACCTGCAACCTTTGTTCTAGAACTTCCCCGTTGGTCCACCAGAGATTTTGTCAGCTCTGCATCATGATTGGAAGGCTTTCTCAGTCTCATCCTGCATCCCAGAAAAGGTTTTGCAATTCTTACCCCATTTCTCCATGTCCACTTTGTAGAGGATCCACAACCTGGGGTAGTTGGCAGCGAAAGTGTACTGTGAGAGCAAACTCTAAGATGGAGGTTTGGGACGGGGTTGACCAATAGCCAGCTGTTGGGGCGATGGTGTATAAAGAGCTCTTGGCTCGAGGTGGCCTTCCAGCTGATAAACTTCCCCTGGTGGTGACAGCAATGGTATGCAGGTGGAAGGTGTTGACCAGTGCAGCAATTCGGGCACTGAAAACATTGGAGGAATGATCATGTAAGCACAATGAGTTTGGGTGGCTACCATGAAATCACATCAATCATCCAAAGGCAAACATAGAAGAGGGAGGTTAGTCGGACAGATTACAGCCTCTGCTGCAGTTGGCCTCAGGGCTGCAACTGATACTCATCGTCCCCTTCCTTCACTACCCATGCTAAATCCCCTTGTCCTCTTCCAACTCTTCTATTTCCTCAATGGCTGACCCAATGGCATGACCCAAATCCTCATTCCTGGGGATATCCGAGTCCATGGCAACCATATCTTTTTCAGGCTGGAGTTGCTTATTTTGTCCATCCAAAGACACAGTTGAGTAAGAAGTGCCAAGAGGTACCTAAGTGGGTCACCTGAGTCACACTCATGTTCCTTCCAGGCTCCATTGTGTGAAAGAAGCCCTACCTCCTCCTTCTGACAAGGCAATTGCCCTTGACAAGCTGATCACCCTTCTCTTGCTTTCTGGCTACCAAAGTGCCCAGACAGCAGCCATAGGGTTCAATTGGCCCCTTACTAGCTCTCCTGGTGAATGTGTCCCCCTTGGGGATCAGGACCTCTACAGAGCCCAGAGTTGTGGAGATGGAAGACAGTAAAGGAATATGATTATGATCATGCAATTCTCAGTGTGAAATAGAAAGCAACCAATGCTTCACTGCTTCTTTACTGCCCTGAAGAACAAGAAAATCTCCAAACATAGAACAAGCCAACTGTTCTGCCCTTACACTTAACATTTGTAGCTAGCCTCCTAGACGGGTTCAAGTTTAAGAACTCTTTGCCTAGCCCTAGGTCCCCAAGATTTTCTTCTGTTTTCTTCTAATAGTTTTATAGTTTTTCTGCTTATATTTAAGTCCATATTCCATATGAGTTAATTTTTGCAAAACATGTCACACTTAGTTCAAGGTTGATTTTTTTGCCTATGGACACTAAATTGCTCCATTGCCACATATTGAAAAGTCTATTGTAACTCTGTTGGATTGTTTTTTCACCTTCGTGAAAAATCTGTTAAGTGAATTTATGTAAATACACTTCTTGTTTCTTAATTCTGGTCCATTGATCTGATGTCTATCCTTCTACTAATACAGCACTATCTGATTACTATAGCTATGTAGTAGCCCTTAATATCAGGTACAGTGATTTCTCCCACCTTATTCTTCTTTCTCAAGATTTTTTGAGCTAATTAAAGGAACTTCTATGTAAGTTTTAAAATAATCTCATCTATATCTACATAAAATCTAGCTGGGATTTTAACAGAAACTGCATGAAACCCACAGAACAATGGGAAGACACTTGACATCTTCCCTGTGTTAAGCCTTCCAGTCCATGAACATGGGATGTCTCTCCTGGATGTTACTTTGGAACAACACCGTAGAGTGCTCCATTGTTCTTTACTCAAGCCAAAAATCAACATTTTAAGATAAGAACATACAAGTTATTTGTTATTAAATGCTATTAATGTGCTTGGGGGCAGTGTAACTAAGTGAAAGCATGAGGTAGTTAGGGTAATGAAGAGTATTTGCATTATCTTTTTAAGGCTCTTTTTTTTATACATAATTCAAGCATCCAGAATACTATAAAAAAAATAACATGGGGCACCTGGGTTGGCTCAGTGGGTAAGCCTCTGCCTTTGGCTCAGGTCATAATCTCAAGGTCCTGGGATTGAGCCCCACATCAGGCTCTCTGCTTAGCAGAGAGCCTGCTTCCCTCCCTACCCCCACCTGCCTCCTCTCTGCCTAGTTGTGATTTCTCTCTCTGTAAAATAAATAAATAACATAACATAACATAACATAACATAACATAACAGGAGTGCCTGGATGGCTCAATCAGTTAAGCAGTTGCCTTTGGCTCAGGGCCCTGAGACTGAGCCCCACATTGTGCTCTCTGCTCAATGGGAAGCCTGCTTCTCCTGCCCTTTGCCTGCCACTTCCCCTGTGTTCTTTGTCTTTCTCTGTCAAATAAATAAAGTAAGCCTTAAAAAAGAAAAGAAAAGAACAAATGCCTTATACCCATTAACCCTGAGGCCATGCTCCACCATCTGGAAGGAGACAGGGAGCGGGATAGAGGAAGACCCTGTGATAGAACATGAACTGAAGACAGGTGAGCAGCAGCCCATTAGCCACATGATCTGGTTGTATGAGATTCAGTTACGGTTTTTGTCAGTCTACAGGAGTTATTCACACATATTTGGGCCAATGGGATAGTGGTGGCAGGAACAGGTGAGAACCCACAAGAGAAGGAAGCTATTGTGAATAAGTTGGGACCAAGAGATCCAGTCATGCCTGCCCACTCAGAGATGACCCAAGCTTCCTCCATTTTTAGGAGAGGGGAATTTTTCTGCTTCTAATACATTATCTAGTCCCTTTACTTAGGGAGGAGAGACTTCCCCTTGCTGAACCAGCCAAAAAAGCATTTCCTGGGGGGCCCAGTAGAGGCCAGATGGCATGAGGCCAATAAAAGTTCCCTCCATCTACAGGAAGCGAGAATGCAGATACCTGGGTTCATACACTTCGGTATAATAAGGGACGAATTAGGAAGTGAGCTGCAAACACTCTGTGGCTTATGGAGGCAGACGAGAGAGGGATGCATGAGCCCGAGCAGCCTAGGGCAGCCTCG
Source organism: Mustela nigripes (assembly GCF_022355385.1). Lineage (NCBI taxonomy): Eukaryota > Metazoa > Chordata > Mammalia > Carnivora > Mustelidae > Mustela > Mustela nigripes. The sequence continues at coordinate 178,716,069 of NC_081560.1, read as the reverse complement.
TGGAAGAGAAGAGTCAAAAGATGTCCAAGGAGAAGGAAATTAATGCCCAGCAGAGAGCAGATCCATGGTAATAGGTCTGACTGAGGTAAAATTTTCTAGTTCTGGAAGTGGGGGTGGGTGGAAACAACAGCGAGGGATTTTGTTCCTTCAGATGAGCAGTGTTTTTGCTGAGAACACAGGAACACAAGGTGCAGATAAAACAAAACTGAGCTTTAAGGCTGCTTCCTGGTCTCCTGAGACCCAGTACCTGAGACCTCCCCTCAGATAGGTACGTGTACACAGACAGTGGAAAAGAGGGATGGTGCTATCCAACAGCCAAGGATGAGTCCTTCTAATCCAGACAAAGGACGAAGGACATCACCCAGCCTGGATTCCCCTGGAGCAGCAGGAGCAGCCATGACCCATGTGAACTCTCCCACTACAGCCCTGCAGGGAGACACGGAATCATGCTTTTGCCCCATGGGTGTGTGTGTACGTGTGTGCATTTCTGTTTATCTCTTGAGGACAAGTACTGGGCAGGGGGGCTTCTCAGTCACAATAAACCCATAAATTCTTTTAAAAATAATGAGAGCCAATTACACTCCTACATTAAACATGACCTTGGTTCCTAGAATCAAATTGCTGTGTTACAATCAAGTCGCATAGCCTGCTTTATACTTACGACCTACAGGCTTATCACTCAGGGCAGAGTGTGGGAACTGAAGAAAGAAAGTCTTAATACAAACAGGTTGGTGGAGAGAAAGCGGAGAGGTCGGGGTAGAGTGTACAAACCAGGCCTCCAAAGCTCGTTTGCTTGATCCAGCCCACACGTGCTGCCTAGGTGGGCCCCTCTCAGATTAGGTCTCCACCTCTGGTCCAGTTGGCTTTGCCCTGGGCTTAGGGCCCTGTGGCCTCCCATCTGCATAGTCAGGCCTATGGGGAAGGGGTGGTTCCTTCAGAGAGAGCAGGACCTGCAGATCGAAGAGGAAGATTGAACATTAGGGCTGTCATTGATCAAAAACTTACCTAGAGATCACCATTCCCTACCTGGCAGTCCCCTGTGTCCTTGATGGGGTGAAGGCAGATTTGCTTGAACTATATACAGTGGTTTTTTAAAAAGAATAAAAGGAGGTTTATGGATCTCTTACATAATATTCCAAAAGCAAGATGTGCTCATTGCTGGGGCATCCCTGCTTCATCCAGACACTAAGTACCCAGGTTCTTTCCATCTTGTTGCTCCACTTTATCCCAGGATAGCAGTTTTCAGAGTGTGGTCCCTATAGACCAACAGCATGACCACAGTCTGGGAACTGTGGTCGAACTTGTTCGAAATGGAAGCTCTTGGGTCCAGATTTCAAAATACTGAGGGTGGGACCCAGCAGTCTGACCAAGCCCCCGGGCAATTCCAAAGCTCACTGGAGTGTGAGAAGCACTACCCTTGGGCACCGTCCTCACCAACACACTCTGAAGCCCACCTCTGTTTAAGTCAAGGGAAGGGAAAGAGGAAATCAGGACAATTAACCCTCTTTTAAGATGGTGGGGTGGAAATTACATGCATCATTTCTTTTTTTTTTTAAGATTTTATTTATTTATTTATTTATTTATTTATTTGGGCATGTGATGAAGAGAGGGATGGAGAGAGAGAGAGCACACGTGCAAGTAGGGGAAAGGAGAAGGACAAGCAGATTCTGTGCTGAGCACAGAGTCAGATCCCACGACCCTGAGACCATGACCGGAGGCAAAACGAAGACCCGGACGCCCAACAGACTGAGCCACCCAAGTACCCCCACTTCTATTCACAACTACACGCAGCCGTAAGGTTGGCTAGAAAAGAAACGTCTAGCAGGTGGCCACGGTCCAGGAAGAAGGGGGTGACTGTGAAGACATAACTGACCACACCTCCACCAAGGGGCAGAGGGTGTCCTGAGAATGTAGCTGGAGGCACCACTCTCACAGACGTTGGAGGGAGACTCATGTCTCCAAGTCTCTGGCCAGGGCCTTCATAAAATCTCTTGGCAGAGATAACAACTTCTTATAGCCTTCCATTAGTTATCCTGGTTGGTGGCCGGTAGAATGAGGAAAGTCAAAAGATACATGGGAAAGTGCTTGGAAAACTTTGAAGTATAGTTATTTTTATTCTTCTAGAATGCTGGGGTCTGGAGTTTCCCACACTTTCCCTCCTGCAGACGCAGCACACAATAAAGAACCAACAGACACACTGAAGGAAAATGTGATCATAATCAAAATCAAGTAGGGAGGGCACCTGGGTGGCTCAGTGGGTTAAGCTGCTGCCTTCGGCTCGGGTCATGATCTCAGGGTCCTGGGATCGAGTCCCGCATGGGGCTCTCTGCTCAGCAGGGAGCCTGCTTCCCTTCCTCTCTCTCTGCCTGCCTCTCTGCCTACTTGTGATCTCTCTCTGTCAAATAAATAAATAAAATCTTTAAAAAAAAAATCAAGTAGGGAAAGAAACAAAAAGTAGACTCACTGATGATCCAGGTGAGAGAGTTAGCAGACAATTAGTTTAACACAGCTTAATTTGTTAAACAGAAGAAAAGGTTGACAAATGGATTAATGAAAAATTTTAACAATATCTACAAGGTATAAGAGACAACCAAGAGGCATCTGGGTGGCTCAGTGGGTTAAGCATCTGCCTTCAGCTCATGTAAAGATCTCAGGGTCCTGGGATCGAGCCCCGCATCGGGCTCATTGCTCAGTGGGGAGTCTGCTTCTCCCTCTCCCTCTGCTCTTCTCCCCTGTTCATGCTTGCTCACTCTCTCCAATAAAAATTTTAAAAAAACTTTTAAAAGAGACAAAAGGATATTCTAAATTTAAAATTTAAAAATGTATGACATTTAAAACTTACTGGATGTCCAGAGAATGTGGACAAGCCACAGACTAGGAGAAAATATTTTTCAAAAGACTTATCTGATAAAAGATTGTTATCCGCAATCTACGAAGAAGTTCTAAAACTCAGTAAGAGCAACCTCATTTTGCAATGCATAACATTATCAAATCATACATTGTATACTTTAAACTTACACAATGTTATATATCAATTACATCTCAATAAAGTTGTTACCAAGCCCTAGAATCAAATTCATGTGTCTAATGCACAGAAAGCCAATATCTGAGTCATCAGGTTGGAGACAGAGAAAGCTTTACCGTCAGAAGAGTAGCCCAGAGGCGCCTGGGTGGCTCAGTTGGTTGAGCATCTGACTCCTGGTCTTGGCTCAGGTTGCGTCTGGCTCCCTGCTCAGTGGAGAGTCTGCTTCTCTCCCTCTTCCTATGCCCGTCCCCCTGCTCATGTGCTCTCTCTCTAAAATAAATAAATCTTAGGGGGGGGGGAAGAATAACTCAGTGAGAAGACTGGAGATCAATGCTCATTTTAATCTGCCTTGTCTTTGTGGAAGCTAGAGACAGTTTATAGGAAGGTATGTGGGGGTTAGGGCAGAAACTGGTTGGCCCTTGAAAACTTTCAAAGGGAGACTGGAATTTTTTGAGACTGTGCACAGTTTTGGACACTGGGTTTCATCCAGGGATCCTGGTATGTTACGTGTTGACCTTCTATCTATAAAACACATATTATCAAGTGGCCTCCCTCCTTGGTTTCTACAACTAGTATTAGGGGGAAAAAACCCAAATTATGAGTTTAATAATTCTTGCAAGGCTGTGAAGGAATGTGCCTATGAGCAGTGTGTGAGGTTCTAATGGGGGGAAATCCTGCCTAGTGACAGTTTACATGGATGAAGAAGCAGATGTCCAGGTTCAAATCCCCACTCCCATTTATAATTTGATCACAGGGAGAGGGTGACAACCGATCTCAGCTACTTCCTGACAAAGAGGGGCAAATGTTGGATTCGAGGAAGGAAACAACTTTGTCCCTTGTGGGAAATATTTTCTGACACTTGGCTTAATTTGTACATTTTGCATGACCCAAATATTCAGAAACCACATTATTACATATATCCAAATATTAGTAGTTCCTGTAACATTGACTTAATCCCTTAGGGAATCCAGAAAAAGAGTCTAGTTTTCAGCATATGGAGCCCTGTGACTTAATTTATCATAATTGGGAGGCATGTATAAGAATTCCTTTTTTTTTTAAAGATTTTATTTATTTGTCAGAAAAGGGGGGCAGCAGGCAGAGGGAGAAGCAGACTCCCCACTGAGCAGGGAGTCCAATGTGGAACCGGATCCCTGGAACCTGAGATCATGACCTCACCCAAAGGCAGACACCCAACTGACTGAGCCACCCGGGCATCCATGAAATAAATTTTTATCAAAAGTCCTTGTGATGGGGTCAAAAATTAACATTCTCCCCTTTTGACATAATTTTTTTTTTCCTAGAAAGACATCATAGATCACCATTATTTCCTCTTAGCTGGAGTTTAACTTCTCTATTCTGAACCTTAGCTAAAAATCCTGCTCTAACCCTCATGAACCAGTCTTAGTCTTAAGAATAGGACAGTTCAGTTAAATAGTTGTGTCATTTCAAGAAATGATCTTGCAACTGGGCTTCCGAAGTCTACGTTGTACAAGCAATGAGGTAATTAATAAGAAGCGTTTCTATGGAAACAAAAATAAAACACAGGTTAAGGGTTGCAGCAAATTATAAATCTAGTGTCTGAGTCCCAAGTGCTGCGAATGAGAAGATTTCTAGGTATCAGGTTCAAAGCATCCCCAGATGGAGGGGAGCAGGCATCAGCAATCTAATGGATTGTTTCCTGGATAGTAGTTCAGATGTCCCTGGGGATCTTTACAAGTGGTCCACGGAGCAACAGAGATGAAGATGGACTATCCGTGAGCTACTGTAGCAATTTCTCTGAAGTCTGCTTCAAGTCATCCAGCTTCAGTTTGCAGAGGTTCAAGGAGAAGGGCAGTTTTAGTTCTCAATGATTCCAAATCGAGAGAATGGGAGAAAATGGGAAACCTAGTTTGGAGAGTCATAGCCACATATTTGAAGAAACTAGAAGGCTTCAGGACCAGCCCAGGTTTAAAGGCAAAGGGACATTCAAAGACAATTAATAAAAATAGAATCTAACACCCGTAAAGGTATGTTCCTGAAATAAGTTTTTTTCTCTCTAAAATCACCCTTATTTCTGCCAAAGATGGCCAAATTAAAACAAATTCATTTGCGAAATAGGTCCAGGTTTTTACAGACTGACCTGGTTATTTACAGGCGTGCACCAAGAATAGTGGTTGACCATATAAGTTTTTTAAAAACTTGCTTTGCTGGAACCTTTCATAAGGAATTTAGGATTAAACTTTTAATAGCCTCCTGAGGCCAGAAGCTGAGCCAAATACTTACCATCGGATTCGCCTATAATACCTGTCAATTTGGGTGAATTCCTCTCTTTCCAAGATCCTCAAAATAATTCTGAGGTTCCTACACCTGCCAGGAATTCTTCACTCGCCTGGTAAGGCTGCTGGGAACTCTGTCAGCAAGATATCAGGCTGACATTTCCAAGGGGCTCTACTGACTCCAGAAAGTCAACCTTAGTTCCTTAAATCTGTCTGGTCATATCTGAGTCTACGTGTGTGTCTCTCAGATATGAACTTCCAGCCTTGATAATATGAGCAATGTTTCGATGGTCCCCTGTAACAAGGGGGAACAGATTCTTATGAATTTGTGTAAACAATTATAATTGTCATGAAAGACAATACTCATAGAGAGTTTCTGAATTCTGGAGGGTTCAGGTAAGGAGAAAAGATAAATGTTTGCGTTTGTTTACAAAAACAGATTTTACCAAATTTCTGTAAATCATAGGTATCTTGAGAGAGACAGTTTCCTTAAATCTTTAGACCACACTTTAGACAATTGGTGAAGTTTCAAACAAGAGTCACAAAAACTATAATCATCTTCCTCTACTTAGCTAGTTCCATGTTACTAATTCTTGTTCTGTTTGAATGCAGCTGTCCTCTTAGTTCCAGAAATTCTTGGTTTCATTTTATGATCTTATAGATGTAGGAAGCCTGTATTTGTCAAACGTCCTTTCCACCTCTGAAACTAATTAATACACTATATGTTAATTAATTGAATGTAAATAAAATAATTTTTTTAAAAGTCCTTTCCATGAATCTCCTTGAAGCTGAAACACATTTGCAATGGCAAATGACTAAACAGAATAAGACAATGACTATAAATGACAAAGGACTCAAAAATGGCCATGATTAAAGATCTGATGAGAACTCTTTATAATGCAGGTGACAAGGAATTCGGTTATTTCTGTGACACACAACATATTAATAATTAGGATCACAAGTGATGACATTCTACTAGGACATAGCAAAAGCTTAGGAACTGTACATAATTTCTGGAACAATTATAGCATTCACTCATAATCTAAGAAGGTTTATCATCACTTGTCTGACAATGCTTCTCACATAATTTGACATACCAACTAAAGAACCCTAAGTAGGGGCTCCTGGGTGGCTCAGTCAGTTAGGCAGCTGCTTTCAGCTCAAGTCAGGATCCCAGAGTCCCGGATCAAGCCCTGTGTCAGGCTCCCTCCTCGGTGGGGACCCTCCTTCTACCTCTCTTCTGCCTGCCTCTCCCCCAGCTTGTACTCTCAAACTCTCGGTCAAATAAATAAAATCTATTTTTTTTTTAATTACAAAACCCATGCCTAAATAGGATCATAGGTCACTATACAGCTTAATACTTAATTATCTATTTAGTCAAGGAGGTAACGAGAAATTCTGAAGGCAAATACAGATGGTTACATAGTTTGTCAGCAAAACTAGCTCCTTTAATATTGAGAAGATTGAACTTTCTTAAGTAATCAAAGACCTGATAAAGACAAAACATAGAAACTGTTTTCCTAGGCAGATACCTTTAAGGTAAAGGGAAAGCTTTGTTTACAATTCTTACTGAGAGAAGGTGGAAGAGGGTGGGTAACGTATCCTCCAGATGAGAAGGTGACTTAAGACCAAAAAATGAGAGGCACCTGGGTGGCTTAGCGGGTTAAAGCCTCTGCCTTCGGCTCAGATCATGATCCCAGGATCCTAGGATCGAGCCCCGTGTTGGGCTCTCTGCTCCTCGGGGAGCCTGCTTCCCTTCCTTTCTCTCTGCCTGCCTCTCTGCCTATTTGTGAACTTTGTCTGTCAAATAAATAAAATCTTAAAAAAAAAAAAAAAAGACCAAAAAATGAAGCAATTGCTCCACACAGTGACAGTCTTACACAAGCTTGCTTACTGACAGGAGCCCGCGGTCCAGGCTGTGCGCTTCCACTCTCTGCCCCTCTTCTCCGCCCCAGCCTGACCTTAACCCGCAGCTTTTATAGAGCAAGGGGCACGGTCGTGAGGTCATAGGGTAGTTCTCGAAAGTGCTGCCTTCCGTGGGCCAGGGCATCTCGACTACCTACCTGACATGGAGCCTTCCGTGCAACACTTAGGGAAGGTCAGAACAACCTTTCTGGCTTTGCAATCAGGCATGTGTTCACCTCCATGGGGCCTGGAGCACATAACCCCGGGGGAGCCATGGCGGGAGCACAAACAAGATGGAGGCCAAAGATGGAGTCAGTGTTGTCAGCACTTATACACTTATGAAGAGTAGACCAGTAATCTGAGAAAACTCATTTTGACAGAAAACCACATTTCAATTTCATATCAGTGTGCTTTTGATATTAAAACTCCTAAATTCTAATAATTCCAATTTAACTCATCAATTCTAATTTGATATTAAAACTCATAAATTTTAATAAATGCATCCTGCCCGTGTATAAAATTCTTTTCCAAAGATTTTCTTCTCATAAGCCTTCCACAACCTTCTTTTTACATTTAGATATTGTCCTAAGCTTACCTTCCTTAAATAACCAGCCTCATTTTAGGACAAAATTATTTTCTTTTTCCTAAATGAAAATACCTCTGCATTCCTCCAAGCGTTCTTACCAAAAATATGTATCCTACTTTCCCTACACACATAGCTGATTTTCTCATCATTTCCAGCAGTCTCGACTACATTTATTAGAATTTGTAACTCTTAGAAACCTCAGTCTCCAGTGAAAACTAAGTAGTCACCAACTACGAAGTGTGTGTTAAACCAGAATTCTTTAAAATGGCAGATTTATGAATATATTTCATAATTTCTAGAAACATGTTCTTTTATAGTACAACTTTTGTAAAGAAAGCATGAAACGTGTTTACTAACAGACCCAAGTGTCTCTAGTTTTCTCTGCAATAGGAAGCCAAAAGCAGATAAACAAATATTTAGTAATTATGTTTCAGGACTTTATCTATTTGGAAGTGATCTAGACATTTAATGGATTTAACTTTTTTTTAAAGATTTTATTTATTTGAGAGAGAGAGAGAGCACACAGAGCTAGAAAGAAAGCATGAGCAGGGCGAAGGGCAGAGGGAGAAGCAAACTCCCCACTGAGTGGGGAAACTGACATGACCCCAGGACATCGGTGTCTTGACCTGAGCCAAAGGCAGACCCTTAACTGACTGAGCCACCCAGATATCTAGTTAATGGATTTAACTTTACTCACCACTTAACTTAGCAAAACCTTAAAGTTCAACTGTTTATCCTCAACAATTACGTTGAGATCAGTTATGAAAATTTTATGATGCTGAACAGTTAACCTTACTTTTAAGATTTTTTTTGTTTGTTTTTTTGTTGAAAAATTCTGTAACAAAGATAGCATGAGCTCATTTGACCTTTGGTAAGCCTTGGTAGAATAAAAGTTTTATATGTGATGCTGATAACTCTAAATATATGTCTGTTTAATTAAACCAACAACCATGAATTTACTTTAATATCAAATTTTTTTCAGACCATGTGAAATTAAAAAACATTTGGGTTAGTTATTATCAGAGTTTTAGAATGCCCAATTTTTACAAGTGCTTGCCTTTAAACCAATTAAATAAAGCTCCTTTATCAATTAATTTTAGCAGTACCATCCAAGGTAGAGAAAATATCTCATATTTATAATACATATGGGCATAAATACACAAGATACAAACAAAATCTAGCCTTTATGTTATTAGTATTTGTGGAGAACATATTAAGGGTCCAATTTCCACATATCTCCCTTTTACAAAATAAATGTAATTGCAAGATAGTATTATAATCTGTGGATCCATTAATTTGTCATTTTTCTCCAGAGTCGAATAAACACTATGGCCAAGCAGTGTTAAAAAAGAAGGTAATCTTTTTCGGGTTCGTAACTTCATAACTAAAACTGGTTTTGGAATCTGCAGCCCAAAGTGTCCAGAACCAAATCAGCATTTCACGTGTTACAAGCAGGACAAACGTACAACGCCCAAAGACAACAATCAAGGCATTGTAGGAGGAAACATAATTGAACACAGGTAATTGGATGACTTTTTCGATCTTGCAAACTTTGAGGGCCCCTCTTATAGATGCCCTAAGAGGAAAATTCCCCAAAAGAACCAAAATCAAATGAGAGGAACAGCCACTGGTTATGCACACCAGAAACTTACCCTTCAGTTGTAGAATGCTAAATGCAGCTGATGTTCCTGGGGGAGCTGGCCAGGAGAACCTCTGGAGACTCAATATGATGTCAAGCAGCTTCAGGGAATCCCCCAAGTCACCTCATGGCCAGCCCCTAGCACAAAGCCTCTTGGCTGGCTCATCGAATTATTACCAAACCCTGAAATCAAAAGAGTGTGTTTGATTTGGTGTAAACCAATCTCTGAGTCACCAGGTTTGAAGCAGAGAAAGCTTTATTATCAGAAGGATAACCCACTGAGAAGGCAGGGATCAGCCTTGCATCAAAGAAACTAGAAGCTGGTTTTTTGAAAGAATCAATAAGATCAATAAACCACTGGCCAAACTAATCCAAAAGAAAAGAGAGAGGGCCCAATTTAATAAAATTATGAATGAAAGGGGAGAGATCATGACTAACACTAAGGAAATAGAAACAATCATCAGAAATTATTATCAACAGCTATATGTCAATACATTAAGCAACCTAGAAGAAATGGGTGCATTCCTGGAAACCTATAAACTTCCAAGACTGAAACAGGAAGAGATTGACAACCTGAATAAACCACTATCTAGTAATGAGATTGAAGCAGTGATCCAAAAAACCTCCCCCAAAACAGGAGCCCAGGAGGCTGGACACTTATGAGATTGTGCACTGTTTTGGACATCTGGGCTCCATTCATTGTGTCACGTGGTGTCCATATGTCTGTAAAACAAACCTATGGAGTAGCCTCTCTTCCTGGTTCCCGTATCTCATACTGGGGAAAAAAGAACAAAGAACAAGGTTAATAATTATTGTAAGGCTGTGGAGAAATATGCACATGTGCAGCATTGGAGGTTAAAAGGGAGAAAAAGCCTAGCAAAGTTTATATGAATAAAGTAGCATATGTGAGTTCAAAGTTGGGGAATGAAAGAAAATAAATTTTTAAAAGATTGTTGTAAAAAGAAAAGTATAACTTGATTTAAACATGGGAAAAGATCTGAACATACACTTCACAGAATATACACCAGTGACAGGCACATGAAAAGATTGTTCAGCCTCATGTGACATCAGGGAATGGCAAGTTAGAACAACAAGATACCAACACACACCTGTTACACCTGTTACCTGGAACACTGACAACACCAAGTCCTGGCAAGGATGTAGAGCAACAGGAACCCTTGCTCGCTGCAAGATGGTAGAGCTACTTTGGAAGATAGCTTAGGGGTTTCTTATAGAACTAAACATGCTCTTAACACACAAGCCAGCAATTGTACTCCTTGGTATTTACCCAAAGAGGCTGAAAACAGATGTCCACAAAAACCCTGCATATAGATGTTTATAACAGCTTTTTTCATAACTTTCAAAACATGGAAGCAGCCAAGATGCTTTTCCGGAGGTGAAGGGATCCATAAACTGTGGTTCATCCAGACAATGAAATATTACTTGGTGCTAAAAATGAAATGAGGCGTCAAGCCATGGAAACACACGAAAGAGCTTTAAAAGCACAGTACTAAGTGAAAGAAGCCAATTTGAAAAGCCTAAGCACTGTACGATGCCAACTGGATGGCATTCTGGAAAGACAGAACAATGGGGACAGTAAAAAGATCAGTGGTTGCCAGAGGTTAGGAGGCAGGGAAGGTTCAAGAGGCAGAGCACAGTCAGTTTTTAGGGCGATGGAATTGTTCTGCATGATACTATATTGGTGGATACATGTCAGTATACATTTAATGTACAACATTAAGAGTGAACCCCAATGTAAACTATGGACTTCAGGTGACAACAATGTGTCAGCGTAGGTTCATTGATTGTAACAAATGTACGCATCAGGTGTAGGATGTTGGTGGTAGGGAAGGTGGTGTCTGTGTCTGGGTAGAGGGTATATGGGAACTCTGTGTACCTTCTGCTCCATTTTGCTATGAATCGAAAACTGCCCTAAAGAATAAATTCTGGTTTTTTAAGAAATGTATAGGTTTAACTAAATAGGTTTAACTAAAGACTTGGATCCAACAGAAGTTAGAATTAGTGAACTCAAAGACAATCAGTAGGTCCAATCAAAATGGAACATCAGGGATAAGATATACCCTCCTATCAGAAAAAAAAGACAAATAACATAAAACAAGGTTTAAAAAAAACTGGATATGGGGGTGCCTGGGTGGCTCAGTGGGTTAAAACCTCTGCCTTCAGCTCGGGTCATGATCCCAGAGTCCTGAGATGGAGCCCGCATCGGGCTCTCTGCTCAGCGGGGAGCCTATTCCCCCTCTCTCTGTCTCTGCCTGCCTCTCTGCCCACTTGTGAACTCTATCAAGTAAATAAATAAAATCTTTAAAAAAATAAAAAACTGGATATCAGACAACAAAGGACAGTGATCCGTGAAGAAAAGAACAAATGAGACAAATGAAAAATAAATAGGAAGATGACAGACTGAAACCTAATGGTAACAACATAACCATTAAATGTATATGGTTTAAACATCCCAATTAATGGAATAGATTGTCAGACCGGATATAAAAGCAAAGTCTAACCAGTTGCCATCTAGAAGAAACACAATTTAAATATAAGGACACAAGTAGGTTAGAAGAATGGAGAAAGATATACCATGTTAAATCTGTCAGAAGAAAAGGCTGTGGGGAACTTGGGTGGTGTAGTCGGTTAAGCGTCTGACTTGGTTTCAGCTCAGGTCCTGATCTCAGGGTCCAGGGTTCAAGCCCTGCATGAGACTCCATGCTCAGCGGGGAGCTGTCTTGGAATTCTCTCTGGCTCTCAAGGCTCCTGTCACTTGTGCTCTCGCTCTCTCTCTCTCTCTCGAGAGTAAATATACAAATCTTTTTTAAAAAGAAGAAGAAAAGGCTGTGATGGCTATATTAATATCAGATAAAATAGATTTCAGAACATAGAATACTACCAGAGCTAATGTAGGTTATTTTCCAACGATAAATGAGTCAATTAATCAAAAAGACATAACAATCTTAAAATGGTTTGCTCCTAATAATAGAGCTTCAAGATACCTGAAATAAAAACTGAAAAAATTTAGGGTGAAATGAACAAATCCACAAATATAGTTGGAAATTTCAATTCCCTTCTCTAAAGTATTGAGATAAGTAGACAAAAATTCAGCAAGAATAGACTTGAATGACACTATGACCAAAATTCTGACTGCAGAATATACATTCTTCTCAATCATATTTGAGGTCATAAAACGAGTCACAATAGATCGCTTTAGATCCATGTCATACAAAGAATGTTCTTTGGGCACTGTGGAATTGAACTAAAAATCACTAACAGGGGCGCCTGGGTGGCTCAGTGGGTTAAAGCCTCTGCTTTCGGCTCAGGTCATGATCTCAGGGTCCTGGGATGGAGCCCCGCATCGGGCTCTCTGTTCAGCATGGAGCCTGCTTCCTCCTCTCTCTCTCTGCCTGCCTCTCTGCCTACTTGTGATCTCTGCCTGTCAAGTACATTTTAAAAATCTTCAAAAGAAAAAAAAAATCACTAACAATGATATCTGAAAATTCCCAAATATTTAGAAACTAAAATAACACACTTCTAACCTGCACTTCTTTCAAAGAAGAAATCATGAGGGAAATTAGAAAGCCTTTTGAATTGAATGAAAACGAAAATACAATGGATCAGAGACAGCAGGATGTTGCTAATGGAGTCATGGTCAGGATCTTCATTTTTAAAAATATCAGTCTAGCAGTCAAGTTCAGGAACAAGTAGGGAATAGGGAATCAAGTAATTCATCAATATTTACTGACTGTCTACTCTGTGCTAAGCCCGAAAGTGCTGAAGTGGGAGCAGAGAACATTGTTCCCGCTCTCAAGAAGCTTTCAGTTTAGTGAGGGGACAAAGAGAAATAAATGCCTAAATCACAGTGTTTGGTTAAGTGACAGTGACTCGTTGATGGGGAGGGGGTGCGGACATAGGGGTGGAAAGGCAGCTTTGGTAGGTTGGTCTGGGAAAAGCACCCTCTGAAGTGACATTTGAGCTAACCCCTTGCTAATGGGAAGGAAGTAACAGTGCAAAAGTCCAGGACAAGAGTTTTTGAAGCAAACAGAAGGGCAAGCGCAAAATCCCTGAGATGGAATGAATTCGGCATGTCTGGGGCAGGGACCTGCGACCCAGAGAGCCACAGACAGGAAATGATCAGGTAGCCTGGCCATTAAATGTATTTTCCAGGTCTAACCAGAAACCTCTGGAGAGTTTTGACTTGAGGGGCGATGAGGTGGGCTTCCTCTTTAGAAAGATCCCTCTGGCTTGCTGGAGGAAGCAAAGAGACCAGTTGTCTAGGCAAGAGATGGTGGGGCCACAATGAGGGTCACAGAAGAGAAGTATGGCGACATCACTGGAATCCAGATATGTTTTGGAGGTAAAGAGGAGTTGCCAGTGGATAAACAAGAGAAGAGAAGACTTGAGGAGGAGTAAATGTGAGGTGTGAGAAAGCACTCAGGAAGTCCAAATGGAAGACGACTTCTACTAGAACAGGAGTGACCGAGATGGAGACAGAAGGACTCAAGGTCCATTATTTCGTTGACTCAATGATCCACATTTTTTTTAAAGATTCTATTTCTTTATTTGACAGACAGAGATCACAAGTAGGCAGAGAGGCAGGCAGAGAGAGAGGAGGAAACAGGCTCCCTGCTGAGCCGAAAGCCTGATGCGGGGCTCCATCCCAGGACCCTGGGATCATGACCTGAACCAAAGGCAGAGGCTTTAACCCACTGAACCACTCAGGTGCCCCTAAAAATCCCATTCTTTTTCACATTTATGCATCTTTGAAATCAAAAGATATCCACCCAATGATAGCATTTTTCATTGTTATTAACCATGAAACAATTATGAGGTAATTATACGGTGAAAACATTTCACTGACACTTTTTGCTAAGATTTAAAAAGTACTGGGGCACCTGGGTGGCTCAGTCAGTTGAGCATGTGACTCTTGACTTGGGCTCAGGTCATGATCTCAGGGTTGGGAGATGGAGCCCAGAGTCAAACTCTGCCCTCAGCATGGAATCTACTTGAGATTCTCTCTCTCTGCCCCTCCCCCCGCTCCCCACTTGTACTCTCTTTCTCTCTCTCTCTTAAAAAAATAAAAATAAAAATAAAATTAAACAAGTACCAGCAGCAACACATCTTGAATTTGATAAAATATGCCTAGCATATTATATGGAGATATTTGCAGGCAAAGTTGACAGGACTTAATGATGGATTGAATGAGAGAATCGAGGAAGAGGAAGATAACTAGTCACAATTAGGAAGTCCTAATTCTGAGATGGGAGAAGGGGCTTTTGAAAGAGAAAGATCCACATTTCGGTTTTGTTCAGTCAGTTTGGGGGTCCCTCAAGTCATTCGAGTGAGGCTGTCCAAAGGCTGTTTGGAACTCAGAGGAGAGAAGGAGGTTGGAGGTCCACAGCTGGGTAGAAGGTACACAAGGCTGGTTAAAGACTGAACAAGACTGGGGCACCTGGGTGGCTCAGTGGGTTAAAGCCTCTGCCTTCAGCTCAGGTCATGATCTCAGGGTCCTGGGATCAAGCCCCGCATCGGGCTCTCTGCTCGGCAGGGAGCCTGCTTCCCCCTCTCTCTCTGCCTGCCTCTCTGACTACTTGTGATCTCTGTCTGTCAAATAAATAAATAAATAAATCTTTAAAAAAAAAAAAAAAAAAAAAAAAGACCGAACAAGACTTCCTGATATGTAGAGAGCGAGCAGAGAAAATGGTCCAGAGACCCGCAGAAGCCACTGGCACTGGGCAGCCAGAGGAGAAGGTGAAAAGTCAAGCAGAAGCCGTCTCAGAAGCCAGGAGGACAAGCCAGAGTCGCCAACCCAATCAAATGCTGCTTATACGTCAAGAAAGATGCTAATGTGTGTGTCGGTGTAGAGAAAAAATCTGCAGGATTAGACACCACCACAGAGAGGATCGGCCAGAAATGATCTCTGATGGGTGCCAGGCAAGGTACTCTTCTTCGTTTTAACTTTTACTTTCTGATGTTATCTATTTCTGTGATGTGTTGGTTATTGAAAGGGAAAAAACAATAAAGCACGATTGTAAAACATTATTTATCTCGCGGCAATGAGGCCCCTGTGTAACGGGTGTTGGACACACGTTAGTGTATCTCCCCGAATTTCTGCTTTCGGAAGCAAGTCTTCCCTTCCAAAGAGACAAAGAGCCCTCAGAGTGGATTTTAGAGATGGGATGGATTTCTGGCATCTCAGCCGACAGGTAGAAAAGATGTTTTTGACCAGAGACTGGGCCCTCTCAACAGCCCTGAGGTCGCCCCACTCATCGGACCCTCAGAAGCTCGGAGTTGTACGACTTAGATTCATTCTTCCCTGAGATCTGAATTTTTAATAGTTAGAAATGCCCAGCCATTCAGAAGGTGAGGAAAGTTCCAAACACGGAAAAGGATGAAAACCCTGTTGTTCATTTCTGAGAATGTTCCTTGAGGTGAATAATTTATGCCACTTATCGATTCCCATTTCTTAAAAGGCGTGGGTTAAAGGAGCCTGAAGGTTTCCACGCAGCACAAGCCCCGCTTCCCCAGAGGCCCGTCGGCCAGCAGGACGCTCGCGGCCCAGTGCTGCGACCTGAGGGTTCTCTACCGGCAAACGCTGCAAAGCGCAAATACATTTGCATCAAGATCGTGAATGTCTTGGAGACGGTTGTAAAGGTGACACCGAAAAAGTAAATTAAGTATTTCACAGGACCCCAGCCCCTTACCAAGAGGGAACAAGTCCCCGCGGGAGTGTGAGGAACTTGCCTGTGATAGCCTGTTGCCCCCACACCCTCAGCCCTGTGATGTCGCAGGGCCATCTGACAGACTCACCCCTCTCCATTAAAGCTGGGCTTGGCCCTGTGATCTTTGGCCAGTGAAACCGGGGCCAATGGGAGCCTGGAAGAGGCTTTTGGATGCGTTTGCAGAGATTGGTTTGGTCTCCTGCTTTGCATTTTAAGAAGAACATTCTCTGAACACTGTTTATCCCAGACGTGGGGAGCAGACCAGGCCCCCCATCCCCCACCCGCGGGAAGCCACATCAACCAGCCTGCAAACCGGAGACAGATCCTGGATCGTAAACAAGGAGATGCCCATCCTGGAGCGCGTCATCTTCCCTCCTAAGGACACATCATTCTAAAGATTCAGTTCATCATAATGTTAAACACGGGGGCGTCCGTGGTGGTCAGTGGCTTACGCCTCTGCCTTCAGCTCAGGTCATGATCCCGGGGTCCTGGGATGGAGCCCCGCATCAGGGTCTCTGCTCACCGGGAGGCCTGCTTCCCCCGCTCTCTCTCTGCCTGCCTCTGTGCCTACTCGTGATCTCTGTCTGTCAGATAAATAAATAAAGTTTAAAAAAAAGTTAAACACGAATATGCCCCAGAAATTCCACTCCTAGATAATATGCTCAAAAGAATTGAAGACAGGGTCTCAAACAAATACCACCTGCCCAGAGCAGCAGTGTTCACAATCTCCCAAAGATGGAAACAACCCCAATGCCCATCAGGGATGAGCAGATGAATAAAATATGGCATCTGTGTAATGAAATATTATTGAGCCATAAGAAGGAAGTAAGTACTGGTCCAGGCTACAACGTATATGAGCCTGAAGCCTTTATGGTAAGTGAAAGAAGCCAGAATGACAGGTACTGTAAATGATTCTATTCCAATGAAATATCTAGAAAAAGTAATTTCTTACAGACAGTAAGAAACAGCTTGGTGATTTCCAGGGGCTGGGGGGTGGGGGATTCCAGGTGCTGGGGAAATGAGCATTGGAGACTACCTACGTGGGTACAGGAGGTTTCTTTTAGGATAATCAAAGTGTCTTGGAGGTAGATGTTTTCATAAATTCCTCCAGGAAGCACTCCGAACAGCAGAGCCCCCTGTTAGAGACTGGAGGAAAGGGGACATCCTGCAAAGATGCTTATGACGCCATCATGAATGTACTAAATGCCATTTTTAAAAAATGCTTCTGAATTGCTCACCTTAAAAATAGTTGATTTGGGGCACCTGGGTGGCTCAGTGGGTTAAGCCTCTTCCTTCAGCTCTGGTCATGATCTCAGGGTTCTGGGATCAAGCCCCACATTGGGCTCTCTGCTCAGCAGGGAGCCTACTTCCCCTCCCCCTCTGCCTGCCTCTCAGCCTACTTGTGATCTCTCTCTGTCAAATAAATAAATAAAATCTTTAAAAAAAAGATTGCATCTAAATTACTGTTTTGAACAGTATAGAGGTGCCTCAAAAAGTTAAAAATAGAGCTACCCTACAATCCAGCAATTGCACTACTAGGTATTTAACCAAAGGATATAAAAATGCAGTTTCAAAGGGACAGATGCACCATAATGTTTATAACAGCGTTATCAACAATAGCTAATCTCTGGAGAAGGCCTAAATGTCCAGCAACTAATGAATGGATAAAGAAGATGTGGACTGTAATGGACTATTACTCAGCCATCAAAAAGAATAAAATCTTGCCATTGGCAATATCATGGATGGAACTAGAGTGTATTATGCTAAGTGAAATAAGTGAGTAAGAGAAAGACAAATACCATACGATCTTACTCATACATGGAATTTAAGAAAGAATACAGATGAACAGGGGTGCCTGGGTGGCTCAGTGGGTTAAAGCGTCTGCCTTCAGCTCAGATTGTGATCCCAGGGTCCTGGGATCCAGCCCTTCATCGGGCTCTCTGCTAAACAGGGAGCCTGCTTCCTCCTCTCTGCCTGCCTCTCTTCCTACCTGTGATCCATGTCTACCAAATAAATAAATAAAATTTAAAAAAAGAAAAGAAGAAATATAAAAAAAAACAATAGAGAACACACTGAGGGTTGATGGGGGGACGTGGGAGGGGGAGGGGCTGGATGGGTGATGGGTGCTAAGGAGGGCACTTGTGATGGGCACTGGGTGTCGTATGTAAGTGATGAATCTCTAAATCCTACTTCTGAAACCAATACAGCCTCGTATGTTAACTAACCAGAATTCAAAGAGGAGTTTGAAAAGAAAAACATACAAATAATGTCTATTAAAATAAATAACTGTTTTGAGGAAAGGGAAAGGCATTCAGGGGGAGAATGATTAAGGCATCTGATCTAGTTACAGGCTTGCATCCCCTCCACGCATGAATAAAGCTTTGTGGACATCATAAACTGTTGAATTTCTTATCACGGCCCCACAAAATGAGATTCACTGCCACAAGGGGGCAGTGGTGTCCAGGCAATGACCCAACCAACCAAGGAGGAAATCCGAAAACCAGAGTTGGGAATTCCTGAGTTTTCCTCCTTGGAAGTGGTAGCACATATCCACTGGTCACTGAACACACCATCAGCCATCTCAATACATATGTGTGTTGAAGAGAATATTGTGTCTGGAAAAGAATCTTTGGAAAATATGTTCGGCAAAGACATTATACAAACACCGTTCGGAGTTCAGTGACCAGCCAGGACCACAGAGCCAGGTCTGGAACCCAGTCTACTGTTTTCTTGTCTGGGGCTTTTGGAGCCAATGCTTCTTGCTCTCTGGAGCTCTTCCTGAGCTTTCTGTGCAAGTCATGCCTGAGAATGGACACGAGCCCTTCTCTCTGTTACTTCTGCGGCCGATCTCACGGCCAACCCCACTGCAGCCTTCAGACCCCCACCCCACAGCTCCTGCCTCATCTCCCCAGCCACCAGCATGCGAGGAAAAGCCCCACACCTGGGATCAGAGCCGGCAGTTGGAGTGCAGTGACTGGGGACAAGTGTCCACATGGGGCTGACCAGCTGTCAAACCCGCCACCACCTGTCAAAACCTATGAGAAGGCATATGGCAAGGGGAAGGCAGCTGGTCATCCACCATCAGCCTCAGAGGTGACACCGCTGCTCAACTTGTGACCTGCCCTGGCGCCTAGAGCTCCTCCAGGAAGCACGCCGGTCTGCACAGCCCCCTGCGGGGAGGGAGGCATCCTTCAAAGATGATCCACATGCCATGTTGGAGGCGGAGAAGCTGCCAGGCTGGTGGAGAAGCTGGGATTGGTCTAAGAAAGGCCAGACTAGGGTATGAGCGTGGAAGTGGCCCAGAGCAGATTTCCAAGTCCTCTGCCCTGGTCCCGCATCCCAGGACACATGAGCACAGCAGCAAGGCGGGACACTTGCAGGAATTCCAGCTCCCGAGGGTGCACACGGAGGGGCTGCCGATCCTTAGGGAGAGGGTCCTCCCTCCTAGGCTGCCTCGTCCTCTGGAAGCCTCGGTGCCACCTGCCACCTGCAAATCCCATAGAGCAGGATTGTTTGGGGCAGCTGTCACCAGAGGGAGCTCGAAGAACAAGTCTGGATTTTACTTCCTTCCGCAAATCCAAAGATGAGTTTAAAACCCCTTGACACTTCGATTTCACTCCTAATGTGTGAGAAGGACACACGACAGATTGATGCCGGCCCTGCGCGTGTGCAGAATCGCTGTCCTCCTTGGGGAGCTTCCCATAACTATTTCAGAGTCCCGGGATCCCCGCACAGAAGCCCCTCCTCGGCGCTCCCACCTGGGCGGGAACCCCGCGTTTTCCCCACCTGATGCACAGCCCCCCCCACCCCTCCCCCTCCCTGAACTGCCCCTCCAGCCGGAAGGAAGCCCGGACTCAGTGTCCAGCAGTTACAGACGTGCCAGCCCTACCCCCTCAGGCCGCTTCCTCCTCCCCACCTGCCCTGTGCGCAGGTGACAACACAGAGGTGACAGACGAAAATTAGAGTGGAAATGACTTCCGGCTACTAGACTCCACGTGTCCCTTTTTGGCGTACCTCATCTCAGTTTGGGAGAGGGATGCCCCCGTTGCTGTTTTGCTGCTAGCCCCAGTGCTGAGATCTTCCAGGGAAAAGATGTAGCCCAGGTACCCTAGAGCACAACTGACCCCACCTGAGATTAGCAGAGTTGAAATCAGGGCACCTGGGTGGCTCGGCCACCTTTGGCTCCTGATCCCAGGGTCCTCAGCTGGGAGCCTGCTTCTCCCTCTCCCTCTCCCTCTCCTGCTCCCCTGCTCGTGCTCTCTTCTTTCTCTCTATCAAATAAATGGGTAAACATCTTTAAAAAAATAAAAGGATACTTGAAATTCATAAGGTCTCATTCTCATTACCGCGTGAAGGTGTCACGACCGCTTTTTTTCTCTTCTCAGGATTATTTTGTCCCTGCAGAAATTTCCATTTTTTATGCATTTGGAGACAGGGCTGTCAATAGGGATCTCTCTTGGGTCTGCAAGCCTTTGTGGGGCTTTTTGCTTTTGTTGTTGTTGTTTGTTTGTTTTTAAAGATTTTATTTATCTATTTGACAGACAGAGATCACAAGTAGGCAGAGAGAGGAGGAAGCAGGCTCCCCGCCGAGCAGAGAGCCCGATGCAGGGCCTGATCCCAGGACTCCGGGATCATGACCTGAGCGGAAGGCAGAGGCTTTAACCCACTGAGCCACCCAGGTGCTTCAAGCCTTTGGTTTTGAGGCAGAACTCAGGAGACAGTCTGGGGTGGGACTGGGGAAGGGAGAAAAGGGACTGCCTCTTGACTTTCAGGTTCTAGGATTCAGCAGGAATCACTACTGTGGGCTATACACGGGAAAGGGGCCAGGGGGCCGGCGGAGAAGTGGACTGGTCGACATGGCCTCAGCAGGTATCAGGGGAGTTCGTGCACATTCAGGAATGGCAGGTGCTCCCGGGGAAGTCTGAAAGGCTTCCAAAGACAGAGATCCCCTGGGCTGCTCCGGGAGGTGGTGACTGCAACCTCACTCTGGGTTCACCCTTCAGCAGACCACCTCCCCACCCCCCAGCCTTCACTAGCAGGTGTCCCTGAGGGCGGCCTTCTGAGTGCTGGTCAACTCAGGTGACAGGACAAACAGGGGGTCACTGTTGTCTTGCCTCTTATCTCCTGTCCCCGGGCTTCCTGTGACGGATGGGTGATGCTCTCTAGGGCTTCCGGGTTCTAGCTCCACGAATGAAGTATGCATTTGACCTCCCTTTTCTCTCATGCTTGCTCCAAAACTCTGACTTTCTTTGAGGTGGAGCACACACAGGATTTTGGCTCAGAGAGCAGAAGACCCTTCAGCTGTGGTTTTTACCCACACATCGGCCGGTGCTTCATCTGAAATGGTCTAGCATCTCCATGCCCTTGGCTTTGTGGCCATGGACCTTGCCCTCCCCAGCTTCCCCAGCCCCCTTCATGTCCTCTGTGTGGAATTCTTTGTTTTGCAAAAAGCTTTCACTTTTGTGGTACTATCCCCATTAGACAGATGAGGAAACGGAGGCTTGCCAGCTTCCAAAAGTCTATGAGAAAGCGGGAACCAAATTATAAATCAGCAGAATTCATCCTCCTGAAATCAAACTAACGGTCTTATATAGCTCACGGAAGAGAAGGCTGATGCAAGGCACTTCCTGTTGATCAAGTAGCTGTGCCTGAACCAGACGGATTTTTGTATAATCTCCTGGATTCCACAGATTGCATGGCCTGGGGCTGGCACTGGAAGACTGATGCTCTAATTAACATCTTGTACAAATAAAATAATGTCCAATTTCACATCTGTGATGGACACCTTTATTTTTGCCACCCAGCCCCAGTCTGCTTTCTCCTGATATCTCAACTTTCCTAAGAGAAATCGGTCTGTATGTTTCACCTGCATCAGAAATGGGCATGTAATTCACATGTGACCTTTTGGAGCATTGCTTTCTCTTGGCCACAGTGACGGTTTGAGGCACGAGTACATGGCCCAGTCAGAAGCATTGAGACTCCCACTGTGATCATTAAGAAATAGGCGCTCTCCTTCACAGCACTTAAATCTGGGAGGATGCATGCCTGGAGTGTCTGGCAGCAATCTTGTCACCATGAGGAACCCAAGAGACAGTGTGTGGCTAGCCGATGATATCATTGGTCTCTGGCTATAATACTGACTTCTGAAATCAGTATTCATCTGGACTTCTTTGGTATGTGATCCAATAAAGGCCTTTATATCTTGGGCCAGTCTGAGTCGGCTCAAATGTCCTACCCAGCATAATATCTCTTCCACCAGAACCACCAGTCATTCCATTTCCATAAATACGTTCACTTCATTTCTAGCCAGTGGACTTAATCCTTGTCTCTGTCCCTCTTGCCAAGCCACGTGGAAATTAATTCAAGATTCTGGAGATTCATCCCCTGGTCAGATCAGTCCATTTATAGAATAAATGAGGGCAAATCCCCAATGCCCAGAAGAGCGCAGCCAGGCATCTTGTTTGATCCTGAGTCTGTCTTTTTTACTTACTCGTACAAAGGAATATTGCCCTTCTGCCCAGCAACATCTTTGGTGGCTACCAGTCTGCACCTGGAGCCTGCTTCCTCCTCTACAACATGAAAGAGATGGATCCGGCCATCTCTAAAAATCCTCTATAATTCTAGCATTCTGTTATACACCCAGAAAGAAAATAAAGGAAAATGGCCTTATCCAAGAAGCGTGGTCTATGATACGAGGGCTTTGACATTTGGAAAAACCCAGAAGTTTCAGAGAAATGTCACTGATGGAGATGTGCTTGCACACTCTCCATTTACAGTGACCTATGACCGTAAAAATGTCTCGATCTGGAAGAAAATACGGAAGAATAAGTGAGAATAAGCGTGGAGGTGGGTCTGTGTGGGGCATTTTCTCCTTTGTCCAAGGCCTCAGATCTGCAAGCAAGCGCCAAGCAAAAAGGAGCAGAGGCGGGCCCCTTTCAGGAAAAACTTTTGCTCATATGGAGGCTCTGGGAAAATTGCGTCTGGAGAGCTAAGAAGCTTGGCCGTGAGTAATTTGTTTTTTAAATAGCTCTGTTAGTTGGTCCACATTGTGTTTTTCATTCCACCAGAGCCGAAGGTGGCGTTTCTTTTGTTTATAGTATTAGTGTTATATTATTGGTGATCTCATTGTTCTTGTTTGTGACATGTTTACCTCGGTAGGACAGTTATTGTGGGAGGCAAGTCGGGGGCCAATCTACTCACCAAACCTGCAGAATTAAAGAAAAAGACGCCAATCTATACTGCGGGGCGCATATTACTCCTCTCTTGGATTGTTAAAGTCTAATTATAGGCTGTTGATCCCAGTTAGAACCATTTATAAGCCTAAACACCATTCTGCCGGTGTCTTGCCAATAGGTGTGTTTCGTTGTTATTGTTGTGTAAAACATAACATTTGCACATTTGGGGGACTAGAACAGGTTAGTGTTCCCTGGGAAAGTCAGATGGAAATTAGGCTAAATGACTCAAAAAGAAAGGGGTGGAAGCAAGAGACCTCGATATTTATTCATTAGAAATTTCTGAAACTGAAGACTATGGAGCTCTTCTTTCAGATCTCTGGCTCAAATGCCACTTCCTCTGGGAAGCTCTCCCTGACTGCCCACGCCCCACATTCTTGAGACAGCAATTTCCGCTGCCCCCACTTTCTGGCATTTATCCTACGTCACAGGAGTGTGAGGATTATTTGATTGTGTCTTTCCACTAGATGGAAGGCTGCCTGGCATGATGCATGGGCATTGAATAAATGTGTTGTGTAAGGTGTGTGTGTGCAGCGTTATCTGAGAATAGTCAATCACACTACAGAAGACAAAGAAAACAACCAAGATGGGTTAAACCCATGAGAAGTGTGAGGTACAGTGGTAAGCCAGTCAGTAGGTTATGAAGTATAAGCAAAACGCATAAGATATGCACAGAACAGAGGATGAGTGACAGGTAGCATGTGGGACACAGACAGAATTCACGTGGATTGCGAGTAAATCGGTAACCTGTGTGATACGTTAAAGATGGTTAGAATGAATGGAACATAGACTAGAGCAAACCAGAGTGCTAAGTATGGAAAGAAATAGATAAAGGGTCCAAGTTATAAGGTATGCGCATGCCACCTCGGGCTTGCAGCTATGTTATCCCCTAAATCGGATACCCACTGGTGACATCCATTATGGTCCCACTTGTGCTCTGCCTAAGAAGCACAGCTAAAACCAGAGCTGTTCAGCAGGCTAATGGATGAGCTCCTGCTGGGCCAGACTGAGCTGCCAACCCAGCCTTCCAATAGGGAAAGGGGAGGTCATGGCCTCGGGCACCTTCTGTCTATCGGGTCCTATTACTCACTCTCAATTCTGGTCCTTGGAACCACATCATTAAGGGGGAAGGTTACTATAGAAAGAGAGAGAGAGAGACACCCACTGCATTTTACATAACCCAGGATTCAGGAGTGCGTCTCCCACCTGCTCACACATTATCGTATTTGTGCCAACCTTCCCCGTGCCTTTCCTCTTCCTGCTTGCGGTGTGTATTCAGTAATCTGTGAGATTCTCGCATCTCACCTTGGTCTAAGAGCCCTTCTGTTCTGTCACCTTTAGAATAGTTTGCCTGGCAGTGATTTGGGAAGTAATTTCCTTTACGATATACTGAAATAGTACATACACTACCATTGTGAATTACCTACTATGACTGCTGATTAGGGCAAGGGGTAGAGTTAAACTAGTTTTTGAACCTATCAACAAGAAAACCTATTTCTTTTTTTGTTTTTTAAGATTTTATTTATTTATTTGAAGGGGGATCACAAGTAGGCAGAGAGGCAGGCGGTGGGGGGCAGGGCGCAGGCTCCCCACCGAGCAGAGAGCCAGTTGTGGGGCTTGATCCCAGGACCCTGAGATCATGACCCGAGCCGAAGACAGAGGCTTAACCCACTGAGCCACCCAGGCGCCCCAAGAAAACCCATTTCATAGCCACTCAGCAAGTACATACTGTGTTAAGTGCTGAGGGTACAGTGGTAAGAAACCAGCAAGGGTCCCTGCCGTCATGGAGCTCGGAGCAGAGAAAGGCAGTCTGACGATCAAGTGAATAAAGGCAGCTTTAAAGGGGGTAAGTCCTTCAAAGAGAAGCCACATGGTCCTCTGAGAGCTTATGACAGCGGAATTTGACTCATTCAGACAGGGTGAAGTTAATGAAGCAAAGAGCAAAGTATAAATGTCCCAGGAGAGAGAATAACCTATTTAAGATTACAGAGTGGGATCCTCACATGAACCCTTTATTCAGCAGGTTGCACTGACCCCAGGGCCTGGCCCAGTGCTGGGTTTGAGAATAAGGAGATATGGATAGACCATAAAACTTGAATCAAAACAAGTTCAAGAAAACTGTTAGGCCTGGAAGGGTCCTTGGAGGGCCTTGGTGTCCTAACTCCCAGCACCTTCGCCTAAGTACTTACTCTGTGATGCTGGCTCCTGTCACATCTAATACTCATTATGAGTTCGGCCCTTCCAGGACTAAATGCTGACCTGAAAATAACATCGCTGGCCACAGTGTCATCTTCCAACCATTTGCTGGAGGAAAAAAAAATTTTTTTTAAGATTTTATTTTATTTATTTGACACACACAGAGAGAGAGATCACAAGTAGGCAGAGAGAGAGGAAGCAGGCTCCCAGCCAAGCAGAGAGCCCGATGTGGGGCTCGATCCCAGGACCCTGAGATCATGACCTGAGCTAAAGGCAGAGGCTTAACCCACTGAGCCACCCAGGAGCCCCTGGAGGAAAATTTTTGATGCTTCAACTCAAACCCAATTGTCAAATCATTAGCTAAAGCATCACCGACATCTAGCTTTAGGAAAAAAAACCAAGCTACCATCCCCTGCTCTATGCTAAATCCTTTACATGCATTTTGTTTTACCTTTACAACAGCATTTGAGGTAACACCAGTACACTAGGAGAGAAAACTGATGCTCAAACTAAGCCTGACCCATTTGGCTCTTAAGTGACAAAATTAAGACTCAAATCCAGTTCATTCCGACCCTCACCCTTGAGGAAGCCCTCTCCAGAAAGGAGGTCCCCACTGACTGGGCGGTGCATGTTTAGGAAGGTGGATGGTCTGGGAGTATCTTGGTACCGTTGTTTTGTTGATGGTATTGCGGTTTGGAAAATGTGGTGGTCTTCTGGCAACACGTGCTGGAAATGTTTGCAGACGAAATACTGTGATGTCTAGATCTTGCTTCCAAATAATGTGTCTGAATATGGGAGAGGAGCGGGGTAGAGTCAGCTAGGAGCAGACAGAAACAGAACGGCCCGAAGTTGATTACTCGCAGATCAGAGATGGGTACAGGCGGGATCATCAGCAAACTGTCTCTTCTCTTGTGTCCTTTTAACATTTTCCATACAACGTTTTACAAAACAAGTAAGTTGGGGGGCATGCTCAGTGCCCACTCCTCATCTCCACATCCCACAGAACTTCACAATTGTATTTGCCTTTGGAATCAGAGGTGGTATAGAGCTGGTTCAAGAATCTGAATCACCGGGAAGGGGACCCCGGGGGGCCCAGTGGGTTAAGCAACAAACTCTCGATTTCCACTCAGGTCATGGTATGGGGTCTTGACATCAAACCCCTAGTCCCCCAGCCCCAGCTTAAGGAGGAGTCTGCCTGAGACTTTCTTCCTCTCCTCCTGACCAACCCCCCCACCCCACCCCCTAAGAATCTGCATCACCAAAGATATAAAGTCCCACCACCCAACTAGCTGGCAGGGGGAAAGCACCCAATACATTCCACATACATGTGGACGGAAGGCTTTTTCCACGTTCGGGTCAGAACAGCAAACTAGGTAAGAACTGCTCAGTTCTTAATATTTTCCTTCTTCTCCTTTTTCTTTCTTTTTCTTTCTTGCTTTTCTTTCTTCCTTCTCCTCCTTCTTTTTTTTAAAGATTTTATGTATTTTTTGAGAGAGGGAACATGGGGGGGGGGCAGAGGGATAGAGAGAAGCAGGTTCCCCGCTGGCCAGGGAGCCTGAAGGGGGAGAAGGCGTTCATCCAGGACCCCAGACCATGACCTGAGCCCAAGGCAGACTTTTAACCTACTGAGCTACCCAAGCGCCCCCAGAATCTGCTCAATTCTGATGCCCACTCCCTGACTTACTAACTGAGCAGCGAGGGGCAAGTTGATTTTTCTCTCCTGAGTCTCCGTCTGTGAAAACGAGGGGGAGGGGGCCACGGTGACAAGATCCCCACCAAGGGTGATTGGGAGAATGGAGGAGCCCGCGTAGTGCCGGGGCGCCCTCAGCGCCCTCTGCCTCCGGATTCCGTCCTCTCCCACCGCATCCCCCCGCCGGGGTTTTTGAGGGAGAGAAACTGCTTCACACAGAGACCCGAGCACAGGGTATCAGGGGACAGGCGTGTGACAACCGAGAAAGTTGAGGCGTATTTACCCTTCCGGTTCTTACGATCTGGGCGAGGGGCAGGGACACCGTGTGGTGGGCGGGGGGCGGAGATTGGAATTCTTTTTAAGAATCCGGTTGTAGGTTGTTCTCCCTCACCTCTGAACTTGGGTGGGATTATCTGACCTTGGGGGTCTCTAATGGGGGCGACCAGGTCCGCCGCTGGAAGACGTGGCGGGCTTGGAGCAGCGGCGCTCCCCTACCAGTCCCGGAAAGCCTGGAGCGACTCTCGGCCTGTGTCTGGGGACAAGGCGGCCCCCCTCCCCGTGGGAGGGCGCCCGGGGGGGTGCGCGGGCGGCGGGCGAGCTTCCTGCCGCTCGGCTTCCTGCCGCCAGGGGGCGCCCAGCCCGGCGAGGCCCGCGGGCGGGGCGGCGGCGGTAGGGAGAAGTGGGAGGAGGAGGAGGAGAGCGCGCAACTCACCCGAATGTTCACTCCCCGCACCACCAGGGGAACCCTCAGCGGGGCCCCAGGGGAGGCTCGGGGTTAAGGCACAGAGTGGGGGCCCCAGGGGTGGTCTGAAAATCGAGAGTGACTTGGGGGAGAGGGCTGGATGCAGACTCGCACCCATTAGGTGCTGGCTAAATATTTGCTGAACTCCGGGACGGCTCTGGGGAGTCCAAGTGCACTCCCCGGCGTCAAGGCAGCTGACAGGCTCCTAAAGATGGGCCCTGCACCGCGAACCCGAACTCTGCAGTTCCGCAGTACACTGACTCCGGTCCATGTGAACTTCCCTTTAGGGCAGGGGGACGAGGGACCCCTGCGCGGTATGGGCACCACCTGGAAGGGTCCCGAAGTCTCCAGGCTCCTCGTCCCTTCCCGCCTCCCCGGAACTCAGTACTCCAGTACTCGTGGCCTCAACTGCGATCTACCGCCACCCTGAGCCTGCAGGGGGAGAAGAGAAGCCCCCCGCACCCCCGCCCCCGTACCTTTGTCCTGGCGCCCAGCCCAGGGCGCTGGAGCGGCTCAGTATGATCCAAGGCATCCGAGGGGACCAGAGACGACCAAAGGGGGCTGGAGGAGGCCCCTGGCACTAACTGGGCGAGTGGAATTGCCCGTCGCGGCCCGCGATTCCCGGGAGCGCTTCTCGGCCTCTGCCAGTGCCAAGGCAGGGAAAAGGGCAGCTTAGAGTTAGAGACAGTGGAAACCCAAGAGCAAAGTCTCCCCCTTTCCAATGTCACACAGCGCAGTGGTTCGGAGCTTGACCTTTGAAGGAAACCTCACTCCAAATCCCTGCTCTAGCCCTGATCAGCTGTGTGATCTTGGTCAAGTCTCCTATCTCTCTGAGCCCCGGTTTCCTGCTCTGTGAAATGGTGATTTAAAAGCAAACAACTTCTGCGGTCTGGCTGGATATGTGAGCTGTTAGGCCCAGGGTTCTCATGGCCCTCAGAGCCAGACGGAATCACGGGGGAGCATGGTTAGCTTCCTAGACCTGCAAGAAGTATGCCAACTCGTCCCGCATGTACGGTATGGGCCCTGCTCTAAGAGGCTGGGAAGAGTCCAGGTCCAGCCCTGCTCTGTATCCATTCCTCCTGAAACCGGAGATCAGAAGATGCCCCAGTCCAGTGCTGCTGGAGCCCACCCTCCAGGATGCTTGCTGAAAATTTTTCCTGCAGGGTCACCTGCATGAATCAGCAGGAACTAAGCATACGCTGACACCACGAAGACATTCAATTAATCCTCACAACATCCTGAAAAACAAACAAGGAAACTGATGCACAGAGAGGCCAAGTCACTGACTCAAGGTCACACAGCCAAGTATATGGCCAAGTTGAAACCCAACTCCATCTAATTCCAGAGCCTGAGCTCCTTCTTTAAGTCTCGTCTAAACACCTACCTCCCCTTCAGCTCAGCCCCCAAAGCCTGGGACCAACCACCCAGCTGGGATGGGAGAGGAGGACCAGTCCTGAGGCCTGGGCCCCTCTGTCCACCCTGGCATCTGGTGCCCAGAGTGGGTTGGAAAAGGAGGCAGTCTTCCTCCTGGCACCTTCAGGAACTGAAGACCAGGCTGGACCACTGGGAAAGGAAGGAGTGGGCTGGGCCAGGGACTGGTTCCCTCTCAGGTCAACCTCCAGGATTCTGCCCTGATACTTTGGTAGGAGTCAGCAGGTGCTTTGCCCACCTCTCCCAAATCAGGGTGTGAGGAGGACCCCAGCCCTGCCATCCCTCCCTTTCTTCTCTGGAAAGCCCATAACGCAAGATGCCCTGGGAGCTGGTGTTCATTAAAGAATGAACATTCTCAGCCTCAGATGAGTCTCTGTGTCGACAAGCCCCTTCCCCGCGCCGCCCGCATCTCTAGCCCCCTCCGGGAGACATCAGCCAGGACTCGACGCCACAGTCAACAAGGGGCGTGGGCCACGCTGGAGGCCTGGCTCAGGCAGCCGCCGGCTCCCTGGGTCTCTTTGGGGGTGCTGAGTGCTTGAAGAGGGGGTTGGAAGGCTTTGAGCAGGGCAGGAGGGCTCTCTTGAGGCCTCCAGGGACTGCTCTCTCGCGGGGCTTGCGGCCGGGAGAGGAGAAAAGGTCTGTCGCAGCCGCGCAGGAGGGAAGACCCGCTGCCGCCCAGCCGGGCAGTTGCGACGGGGGATACCAGGGGGCAGTGCTGCGCAGCGAATGCGGCCGAGCCTCCGCTGCAGCCCGGGCCCGCGTGCGCGTGGACACCCCTCCCGTGCCTCAACGCTGCAAAGTTGCTCCCCGAGCGCTCCTGACCCCAAGTGGCCTCTCACCCCCTAACACGCTAAAGGGGGCACGCTCCTCTCCCTCCGCGTGCCGCGATCAGTGCGGCCAGCCCTAACGTCACTGCTCAGGGAAGACCGCAGCCCCCCGGCGGCTCCCTGACCACCGACTTGCCCTCCAGGAGCGCCAGCTGCGGCGGCGGGGTGCGCACGGGTGGGGCCACCGGGAACAGGGCTTCAAGGGGACGCCCTCAGCCCCCGGAAATGCAGACCCGAGAGAAATCGGGCGAGGTGGGCCGTCTGCAGTCGATAGACTTTCGGATTTGTGTGGATATCCGCCCCGGGAAAGCTCGGCTGCAAGGCCCAGGCCACCCTCCGCCCCGATGGGAGATCTCCCAGGGAGGCGGGGGTGGGAGGGTTGACCTTTGGCGCTCGGACCCCCACCCCACCCCGGAATCAGGGATGTTTTAGGGAAACGCCTTTCCTTCTAACCTAAGCGAGGTTGTGTCCGGCTTTAAAAACTGCAGCCGCGGTGGGCCGACCGGTGACGGGCTCTGGGCTTTTCACCCCCGCGGGTCTCTGAACCCCACTGCCTTTCCCGCCCCAGAGAAGAGGTCGAGCCCTCCGGGTTCTGAGGCCAAGGTGAAATTTAAACAGGACAAGATTCTCTCTGGGCACGGCCTGCTTTTACTAGAATTTTTGTTTTTGTTTTTCTCTTTCTAATAGCCGCTTTGCAAAATATAAAATAAAAAAGCATTGGCATGTTGATGGTTGAGTGCTAGTAGCTGTGTGTTCTTTGAAGAATTCACACCTTAAAATTGCTTTCTGTGAACCCAGAGGAAGAACTTATAAACCACCGTTATGTAATTTGAAACCATCAATAGCCCCTCTTTAAGGCCGTCTTTATTGTGGGAAGTCAAGGTAATGATTTTGTCGCTAATTTCATCCCAATGTACAGCGTCGCTTTTATAGCCTTTCAAAGGTAAGTGAAAGGCGTCAATCTGGGACCCTTTTTGTGGCCGATTAACAGTTTAAACTGGTTTTCTAACCCTGTCACAACTATTGGGCCGATAAACAGGATTTCTGGGGAGGCATTAGCAAGTCTGTAAATAGATCATTTTTTAAAAACTCGGGCAATTCTGAGCTCCTCTGGCAAAAATAAAACACAGGTCCACAGGGTGGGGTGTGTGTGTGTGTGACCTCCAAGAAGTAGTTACGAACGACTTTCAAGAGCTGTTTGTGTCCTGGTTATTATGATGATTATTATTATTGTCATAATCTTAGGAGAAAGTGAACAACAAGCTGAGGCCACAGGGTTGGAAATCAATGGCTTGTAGGCACTGCGCTGACTCTACCTTATGGTGGGAAATGTCCTCCCTTTAATCATTAGCAAAGCCGGCAGCTACTGCAAGTCTTTTTCGACATGGAACCATCCAAATAGAAAAATCTGATTTTTTTTTTTTTTTTTTGCAAGGGTTACTAATTTTTAAATTGAAGCAAAAAGGCAAACTGGACAACATGAAATCTTTTCAATTTGTTTTTAAATTAGATTTAGGCCCAGTCCTACATGAAGTGTACTTTAAATGCCGCCGATTTTCTCTGATGGAACAGCAACCTCTAACTCCCGACCCCCGTCGCGGACCGCCCCGCGGACTGCCCCGCTCCCCGGGTCACCTGTGAGTTATCTTCGGGTGCAGGCATGGCCTCTCTCTCCAAGGGGAGGGCGCAGCTACCCCTCTGCAAAGCCAACGGGAAATTCTAAGTAGGCGTGAAACTGTCAAGAGGCCCAGCCTGGCGCCCACCCCCGCAAGACACTGGGGAAGGCGACACCCCCGGGCCTGGAGCGCCACAGACTTGCTGCTCTGAAGCCGTGGGCGGGAAAGCGTTGTCCGTTTTGTCCTCCCTGCCCCCTCCCGCGCGGGGTTCCGGGGTTTAGGGCCCCGGCCCGGGAGGAAAGGGCGAGGCGGCGCTTCTGGGCTCGCTGGGGACGCGGCCGCGGCGGAGCCCCTGCCTGGCCCCCATCCTCGCGGCCCGAGGCGGGGCGGGACGCGGAGGTGAGGTCTTCGGGCGGGCGGGACCCCAGCCCCGGGAGGGATCTCGGCGCTCCGAGCCCAGCCGTCGGCGCGCGGGAAGTCGAGGCGCGCGGGCCGCCTCCCTCCGCGCCCTGTTCCCCGGCCCCACGTGCGGGTCCGCGCCAGGACGCCGAGGACGCCGCCACCCGGGACAGGTGGGCGCCTCCCCCGCGCGGAGGAAGGACTGCGGCGACAGAGAGGGCCCGGGGCCCGCGCGATTGCCTTTTGAGCTCGGTCGCCACCAGCAAGAGGCACAACTCGCAGCCCGTCTCCTCCCCTCACTCCCGGCCCGGCCCGGCCCCCGGTGCTCAGGGAAGCTCTGATGGCCCTGTCTCCTCCCTTCCTGCAAGTGCCACCTCCAGTAAAACGCGCCCGCCCCAGCCAGCCTGGCGAGCCACCGGGGCCCGGGGCTGCCCCTGCAGCAGCTCAGTCTCGCCGGGCGCGGCGGAGGCGGAGGAGAGAGGCGGGCAGAGCACAGCGTCCCCGCGGCGGCCGCACGGGCTGGGGCTGGGGCTGGGGGCGACAGTGGCCGGCCGCCGAGCGAAGGGGCCCAGCTCGGCCGCGGAGGGCGGCCCGGGGTTCCGTGGCGCCCTCTAATAGAGCCCAGTCCGGTCCTCGCGCTCGGGACACAGCTCGGGCCCCGCCCTACCTCCCCCAGCCCCCGGCTGGCTGCGCTCGCCGCCTCCGGCCTTTCCTTCCCCTCCCAGGGTTTCCAGCCCCTGCTTGTCTCCCTGACTCTCCTCGCCTTCCCCGACTCCTTCCCTCCCCCACCTCGTCCCCCGCCCTCTGCTCTACTGCGGTTTTATCGCACAGACTTCCAAGCAACCCCCCGAAACCCAATAAACCCCAAATGTAAGCACTGCCCAGATCCGGGTACGTATCCTGTCGCTTCTAGAAGGCGAACGGACACCGGGTGGATTTGGATCGGCTTCCTCAGAGAGGCCAGAAAGCTTTCAGATACTCTAAGTCAAGAGACAGCTTGGCAATTCTCTTAGCATCTCTGCGGCGGCTGAGGACTTCTTTCTTCGTCCCCAGACCTCCCCAGCCCAGGGGCGTTAGCCCATTGCTCAGATGGAGGACGTGGAGCAGGGAGGTAATCCCAACTTACTATCAACTTCATTTTACTCATGTGGTGGATTTCAGTCCTTTGAATACTCAACCTCCTGGTTCCCCTTCCTCTTAGTTGATTTCTGGACATTTTCTTGGATGGTTTAAGTCATAGGAGGAAGACAAGGCAAAGATAACCCCATACTTTTCAGTGGAGTGCAACAAATCGCAGCCTGGAATTACAGCCACAGAACGATCACAAATGAAACTGTGCTTGTGAAAATCTGTAACCCTAGCTATGTAATTTGGAGCTCGTCCTGAAAAAGGATATTGCACAGGTGAAAGTGATTTTACAATTGCTTCCATATTTTTAATATTTTTCTAAAATTGTCGAGAGGACTTTTCT
This sequence comes from Mustela nigripes, assembly GCF_022355385.1. Classification (NCBI taxonomy): domain Eukaryota; kingdom Metazoa; phylum Chordata; class Mammalia; order Carnivora; family Mustelidae; genus Mustela; species Mustela nigripes. The sequence goes on along the minus strand of NC_081560.1, from coordinate 178,682,327 downwards.
TGAATACAAGGATGAATGATTCAGCCTGGGAAGTTTGCTGTAGGCTTAGTCATGGGAGGACGGCTCCACTTATCATAAATTGCCTTTAAAGTGTATATTAAAGTGATTGAAATTTGTTTCCTCTTTCTTTAAAAAAAAAAAAAAAAAAAAGTAGTCTCTGAAGTTGAAGATGTTCTACCCTAACCAAATAGACTTTTCTGAAACTTAAAAATAATTCCCATGAACTTTTTCTTGGAGAAATTTCACATTAAACACAATGATTCCAGAACGCTTTTGAAAACAGGAGTTGAAACACAGCCTTCGAAACCACCAATTTCCTGCCTGGTTTTTTAAGCTGAGCCTTTCCCTGGGTGCCTGGACCTCGCTTTTATTGAAGCAGATTTTCCTGAGGGAAAATATGCGCTCCTGGAAATCTGCTTTAGGGCGAGGCGAGTCTTGAAATGATGCAGGTTGAGGCATCCCACACCTATCAAGGTGCACAGGCTTTGGGATGTGGGATCAGTGTAATATGCCCAGCAAATATTCTAGGTATGCTGACCCATTGAGGGAGATGCAAAATCTCCTAGCCAAATTCATGCAAGATGAAGACAGAATTCAAAAACGGTTCCTCATTTTGCAGGACGCACTCAGATAGGGAGGAAGAGGAGACGCTAAGATCGGAATTGTCCAAACTGTATATACGCCTTCATGTTTATTACTAATTATCATTCCTTTTCCATAGCTCGTTTTGTTCGGCCAGCCCTGAGTACCTGGGGACTTACTGAGAACTGTTTGCTTTGGTTTCTCCCTATACTGTTAGGAACAACTTGAACTGAGTCTGCCTAATCCAAATCCTTATGCTTTAAATTCATTCGTTAGCAACTAGATCAACAAACTGAAGTTCTTCTGCCCCTACATAATTTTTACTCCTCCCCCCTTACCTTTATGCCTGTACTCCAAAGTAGTTCTTCTTGATTCTTATTCTCCCCATTTATTCTCTTGACCACTTGAGGTTTCTATGACAGTGATTTACATTACTGATCCAATTTCCGAAGCACCTTCGAAATTAACTGATGCCTTTTATCACCCACTGGACTATCTTTTCACCAAGGAGCTCTTGTTAATCCAGAAAGGTAAAGGAGAAAAATGAGATAATCATATACAGGTAACTGAAGATGAAAGCATCTCATCGCTGTTGTGCTCCCCCCCCCCAAAATGAATGTCTTTAAATTAGAAATATCAAATTAATTACAGTAATAATAATGTCAGTTGCCACCATCTATGGGGTATGCAGGTCAGGAGCCTTTACTGCTAGCAAGGCTATAAAACACATAGAGTGGCCATACAAAGCTTCCCAGAGTTGTGTGTGTTTAACCCTGAACACCTAGCTCCTATTGCTAGTGATCTATCAGGCATCCTTCTTTAAGTAGAAAAACCTGACCTTAGAGGAAAAGGAAAGCTCAGAGGGACAACCTGACAGCTGATATGAAATAGTTCTCTTGTTGGAATACATGAAGAGAACTCCACCAGCACAAACTGGTGTTTCCATGCCCTGTGGCAGCCCCAAGGAAAGAGAATTGGGAATGGGAGGAGAAATGGCAGTTAACAGGAAATGAAATGCTTGCCTAGAGAATTCTGAGCAAATCAATCAGCAGTCCAAGCAGGAGGGGGTTGCTGTTGTTGTTTTTTTTTTTTAATATCCACTTCCCATTTGTTTTACCCAATTCAAGAATTTTTCCCAAGAAGAAAATACGCTTGTAAAATGTCTCATTAACAACATAGATGAATTGGACCTCATCTTTTGAATGCCATGCAGCTTTAATGGAGATTGTAGAAGTTTGTGGAATGAAAGAATACTGCCAGCCTGTATTCGGACTAGTTTCCATCTGTGCGGTAGGGTCTGAGCTGTGTGTTCTACAAAAGCTTCAGTTAGTTGAAGGATGACTTTGGTCCTGAATTTTCATTTATTTTTGTCTCAACTATGAAGAGATGTTTATTTTTGAAAATTTCACGTTTTAAATAATTTCTATTTAAATTTTATCTGGTTTAAATTTTTATCTGATTCCAATTATGTTTTGTGACAGGTAGTAGAGAGTCTCTACATTTAGTATTATTTTACCAAGAGAAAAGGCAAAAATATGGACAGTACTGATTTCCGTATCACATGATGGATTCCTGGCGTCATTCTTCAGGCATCCGCGGTTAATTCTAACAAAATAAAGGCTTTTCCCTCCAACGCGTGTGGAACTTTACCCATACAAAGTGTGTCGGTGTGATGCAGTCATCAAATGAGTACAGCTAAGGGTAGGATATGGGGGTAGGGAGATCTCAGCCGGTCCTGAGGAATGATGCAGTGCTTTAATGGAAAACCTGTTTTGTCCAGCAGCTGCTGAAATTCAAAATGGTCCCCAAAGCCTATCCCTGAAGCCAGAGGTTCAGCCACAGTGGCTCAGCTAGCCTCTGTACCCCGCCCCCTACCCAACAACATCCCAGCCCAGAGCACCTCCAAAGGCAAGACTTTTATTACAGAATGGAAGCTGCTGGGAGGGGCTCAGTTCCCGGATCCACGGTTTTTGCTCTAAAAAGAAGGTAGCAGTTCAGCCCCCTGTTTGTTTTTGCTGAGCACCTCGGTTTTGCCTCCACATTTCTCCACCAGCAGGAGACCATTACCCGGGACAATGTTCTATTCCATTGTCGTTATGTCCTACGGAACTAAAACAATGCTCTGTTTGGCCTCCCAGGCGACAGGGATTTGTTCTGTTCTTCCTTAAGCAGAGTTTCCGACTGAGTTTCTGCCCCAGTCACTTGATATCCAGCAGGGATACCTGGCGACAAATTTTTTTTTTTAATCTGCTATCTTGTGTTTTGTAATTTCATTCTCTGAGAAATAGCCCAGAAACTCGATTCTCAATCAAGAAGAATCACACCATGGTTAGGGGAGAGAGAGTTTGCTCAAGCTGCATGAGTTCTATAATTTAAATCAGCTAGATAGGATTTATTTATAGTTGTCTTATTTTTTTGTTTTGTTTTGTATTATTGAATAGCAAAACCTAACAGGTTTGTAATATTGTATTGTTGATTATCAAACCCTAAAAGGTTAGAAACCACAGGATCTCAGTTATTTTCCACTGGGCCATGATGTTTCCTTTCTGTTTATTCTCTTTTAAATACATAAGTAAATTTTGTATGCATACATATAATATTAGACACAGAATATTATGACATATCAAGATTTCTAACACTCATGACACATAATAATAAACATCAACTCTTTGAAGCTATTTTTCATACTTGAAATCTTCAGTAAAAGCAGAACGAGCCCACAGAATAGAAAAAAAACCTGATCTGCACCCAGCATCTGTCTTTATATATGGTTACACAGGCTGCTATCACTGTCTTCACTGGGAAAGCATCACGTATCTTAACGCAGGTCTAGTGGTAGAAAAACTTGTTTGTCCAGGAGCTAAAGAGTCAGTAGAACACTTAGGACAGGTGTTTTGCCCTTGGATGTGGGCAAACTAATCATCAGTAACCTTCCAGTAGTTCCTATCACTTGACTGCTAGGGTTTGGCTTATGAGTAACCTGGAAAGCACAGATGTAACTAACAGCTGCTTATAATGAAAGTGTAATTGACCAAGATGGGCTACCTGAGGAGATTAAGTCTCATGCTAATGAGTTCATATGCTGATTTGCTTATCTTTGAGTTGGTAATAAATAGTCCCTGTCTGTCACAGTCCCGGGGCCTGCATCTGGGCAAACCCACCTTCAGGAGGCTAGCAGAGAAACAGTTCACAGCCCAGGTATGGAGAAGGAGAGCACCATTGCAGGAGATGAGATGGAAAAGCACGTGAAGAGGTAAGGCTGCGGAGGCAAGCAGGCCTGTGTCTGAATACGGACTCCCCCATTTCCTCTCTTGGTGACTCTGAGCAACTTACCAACCACTCTGAGCTTCTGGTGCCTTCACTCTAAAAATAGAGGAAATAATAGTAACAGTGCCTGTTCTTTATTAGGGAAACTTAAATGACAAGATGCATGTAAACCATTCAGTACTTGGCATTAGTGATCAAAACAAAGGACCACCCGTGCCCATCTAAGCCCCAACCCTAGAATTCTTGCCAGTCTTGCCCCTATCACTAGGAAGAATGTCCACTCTGTGGAGATTGCAGTCACTTGTTTTACTCCTAGATCACAGGAGCCTTGTTGTCATGAACAAGTGAAACTTCATTTATTTTGTTTGTCTAACACCAGGGCATTTGGCTTGCAAGAGCAAAATTGTGCCCAGCCAGCTCTGTCATGGGTTCTGATCAATTACACTCCTTCTTGATGACTCCATTGGGCACTATGTGTGCCCTTCCTCTCCTTAGATCCAATTCCTACATCTCTTATCCTGTGTTACCTGTGGCTTTAGAAGCCTCCCCATCACGTGGGCTGCGTTCCTTTCATCACTGTTTCTTTGACTGAAGCCGGAACCCTGTTGCTTTTCCACATTGGTCACAAGTTCAGGAGAGAGATCCCTGCTTTTGAGAACGTAGTCTAGCTATGGGTACAAATGTGCATGAAAAGAAGACCAGCAGCAGAAAGCAAGGCATGAAATGGAATGAAAACGTGGTCAAGATGGGACGTGTTCTGACATATCACCCTCTGACCCTCCCTTGGCTCATCCAAAAAGCTGGAGCGAACCCTCCAAGGACAGCAGCGATCCTAGAACTTCTGTGGAAAAGAGATACCGTGGTCCATATGGAAGCTTCCTGTCCAGTGCAAATCAACTATACAAGAAACGAAATGAGAGGCATTATGGAATCACAAGCTGCAGGGAAAGAACAGAATTATCTCTAGCCCTTAAAAGGTGACTAGAGATGGGGGCACCTGGGTGGCTCAGTGGGTTAAGCTGCTGTCTTCGGCTCAGGTCATGGTCTCAGGGTCCTGGGATCGAGCCCCACATCGGGCTTTCTGCTCAGTTGGGGAGCCTACTTCCCCCTTCCCCTCTACCTGACTTTCTGCCTACTTGTGGTCTCTCTCCCTCTGTTAAATAAATAAATAAAATCTTTAAAAAAAAAAAAAAAAAGGTGACTAAAGATGGCAAATGCTGTAGTCAAAAGCCTGACATCTGGGTTCCTCTGAGGTGGGGGATGAGGGGGTTGCAGTGGGATTGGGTGCACAAAGGGCCTTGGATTAGGTTGGCGTGCTTTGTCTTATGTTGAGGGACGACTGTGATCTCATTTTCGTAAATTTTGGTGTGTTCGTACGCGCGTGCACGCACATGTACACAACACAAACGACTTTAGTTATTGGTCTTAAAAGTTTCCTTTCATAAATGAGGGGCTCAGTTGGTTAAGTATAGGACTTTTGAAGTGGGCCCAGGTCATGATTTCAGGGTCCTGAAATCAAGCCCCACCTCTGGTTTCCAGGCTTAGCTCAGCGAGGAGTCTGCTTGAGGTTCTCTCTCTCTCCCCCTCTGCCCCTCCCTTGACCAGCACCCCACCCCCAGCTGTGTATGCACACATGCGGGCTATCTCTCTAGAATAAATAAGTAAATCTTTTTTTTCTTTCTTTCTTTTTTTTTTAAGTTCTGGGCAGCCTAGGTGGCTCTGCTATTAAGGGTCTGCCTTTGTCTCAGGTCATAGCCCCGGGGGGTCCTGGAATCAAGCCCCGCCCATCGAGCTCCCAGCTAGGCAGGAAGCCTGCTTCTCCCTCTCCCATGCTCCCTGCTTGTTTTCCCTCTCTTGCTGTCTCTCTCTCTCTCTGTCAAATAAATTAAAAAAAAAAAAAAAAAAAAAAAAAAAAAAACTTTTTAGAAAGTTTCATTTCACAGATACGAAAACTGAGACTAAAGAAGGAAATGCTCCTAGAATCAAACAGCCTTTTAGCAGTCAATTGTCTCCCCCTTCCCCCTTCCCCCTCCCTCTGTATTTTTCCTATCCTCTGTAAATCTTAGCATCATTTATGAGTCCTCTCCCTCTCTCACCCCCATACTCAATCCAACAGGAGGTCCTGCCAGCTGCACCTCCTAACTGTGTCCTGAGCCCCCCACTGCCCCTTGCCCTTGCTCGTGTCTGCCTTCCCCAGCAGCTCTCCACCACCCGTGGTGGGTCCGGGCAGTAGAGGGCTGCATGGCTGCGGTTCCCAGTTTCCTGGTTGGGTCCTAACTGAGAAAGCACTGTCTTTATTCACATGGAAATCAGAAGTGGGCCCTGCACCTGTTACACACACTTCACAAGGCATAAACATGAAGGTACTCGGAGAGCAGAAAGTGGGCTCCGTATCTGCACGGGTGAAGAGGGGGGCACATATTCATGCTTCTGGAAGGATTGTTCTATATAACAGGCATATACACTCTTCTCATGTCCTGCAATGCTGTGTCTGAATTGCTAACAGAACATCTCACCATGGGTCTACCTTATGCCCCTTGCTAGCTGGAAATCCCTCCATGGTAGGAGCCCAGTCTGAGTCACCTTCACATACCCCTCCGGGCCAGGCCTGCAGGGACGGAGCATGTGCCCTGCTGAATACGTGTCGAATGGACCTTTATACAAAATAAGTTGGTGCTATGGCGCTGTTGTGTCCATTTCATGTGTGCGCCTTTCCTCCTGACCCCATGAATGGAAGGGACCCCGTTCTCTGGGACGCCTGTCCTTCAGTGCTGAGCTGTGTCTCACGTCTGCAGAGAAGCCGTGCTCCACGCCAGCTCTCCTCATTTGGCCCTTCCTTTCTTCAGAACTCCTTCCCCACTTGGAGCCTTGAGGGATGTCTTCACTCAATTGACACGTTCATGGAAGTTTGGAAGTGCCCCGGGCAAGGGCCATCGTGTCTGGGAGTCTCCTCCTACAACACAGGAAGCTCCTAGCTCCCTGGGGTTGTACCAGCATATCACCTAGCAGCTAGATGCTCGGTAAATATTTGCCAGCGAACAAATGAAGACCCTCTTTGGTGGGACCCCTGCTTGCACTCTTAAACATCTATGGGTTATTCTTCGCACCATTAATGAGATCCTTTGAAAGCATAAATCAGAATACAAACCTTCATATGGCTTCCCATTGCTCTTAGAGTAAATACGAACTTCCTTCCCACAACCTATGAAGCTTTCTATGGCATGGCCCTGTCCTCTGTCCAACCGCTCTACTCCACTCTCCCCGACTCAACCAGGCCAGCCTTCCTTCTGCTCTTCTAATACACAACATTTCTGCCTCAGGACCTTTGCACTTCTTCTGCCTGGGAAACTCTTCCCCTGGTTCTCTATGTGCTTGGCCAAAGTAGTCCCAATAACAATAGTCCCGTATCACTATTGCCCAAATACTAAACGCTGGCTGAAGTGGGATTGAGTTTCCATGTTCTTTGTCTGTTGACACCTTCTCCCCCTAGATGGTGGACAGCTTCTGGTCTAACAAGCAATGTCTTTGTTTGCTTTTTCACTGCTATGTCTCCAGCCACTTAACCAAACGTCTGGCAATTAATAAGTGCTCAGTAAATTAATGAATGAGGGAAAAATTGTATCACACTGTAATGGACTAAATTGGATCCCAATCCCCCACCCAAATTTATATCTTCAAGCCCTAACCCCCATTGGAGGTGGAGCCTTTAGGGAGGTAATTCAAATTAAATGAAGTAATAAGGGTGGAGGCCTAGTCTGACAGGACTGGTGGACTTAGAAAAAGAGGAAGAGACACAAGAGCTTTCTCTCTCCTCAAAAGCACAGTGGAGGGCGCCTGGGTGGCTCAGTTGGTTGGACGACTGCCTTCAGCTCAGGTCATGATCCTGGAGTCCCGAGATCGAGTCCCACATCAGGCTCCCAGCTCCATGGGGAGTCTGCTTCTCTCTCTGACCTTCTCCTCGCTCATGTGCTCTCTCTCACTGTCTCTCTCTCAAGTAAATAAATAAAATCTTAAAAAAAAAAAAAAAAAAAAAAAGCACAGTGGAAAGGCCATGTGAGGACAGAGGGGAACGTGACTGTCTACAAGCCAAGCAGAGAAGTCTCACCAGAAACCAACCTGGCAGCACCTTGGTCTCAGAACTTCTAGCCACCAGAGCTGTGAGAAAATAAATTTCTGTTGTTTAAGTCCCACAGTCTGTGGTATTTTGTTATGGCTGACCTAGAAAACTAATACACACAGACACACACACACACCCCGTCACTAGTTAGCTGACCAGCTTTGGACAAGTCGATGTGCCTTAGTTTCCTCATCTCTAAAATGGGACCAGGAATAGCCCCTGTTTCGTAGAGTTCTGGTGAAGATTAAAGGGCACTCTCTTAGGGTCAGCAATTTGTATTAGCAATAGCAGTTTCAGTCAGTTTTGTGAATAACAGCAGTAATGCCAAATTTTAGAACTCCCAAGTAGACTATGAGAAGAAAATGTCACCTGAGGAAAGAGATGGCTTGGGAGGCGCTAGACAAATGCTGGTGCAAAGCGACAGGGGAGGAAGAGGAGATAATTTGGGGACACAGGCTGGGAAGAGGGACTGTGTGATGTGTTCAGGGAGACAAAGAGGGTAGTCTAGTTTGGGCAGAATCTGGACAGGAGAGAGCCCAGGTTTGGGTTTTTTTTTTGTTGTTGTTGTTGTTAGTTTTGTTTTGTTTTGAGAAAGAGAAAGAGGGAGAGCAGGGGAGGGGAGGAGGGAGAGAGACCACCTCCCGCAGACGCCCTGCTGGGCGTGGAGCTCCATGCTGGCTTCTATCCCAGGGCCTGGAGATCATGACCTGAGCCGAAATCAAGTCAGGCACTTAACTGACTGAGCCACCCAGCTGCCCTAAGAGACCATTTTTATTTGCACAAAACATCATTTTTAATTTTTAGTTTTTTTTAATTTTTATCTACTTGAGAGAGAGAGAAAGAGTGAGTGAGAGAGAACATGAGAGGGGAGAGGGTCGGAGGGAGAAGCAGACTCTCTGCTGAGCAGAGAACCCGACTCGGAACTGGATCCCAGGATTCCAGGATTATGACCTGAGCCATTGCTTAATCAGCTGAGCCACCCAGGCACTCCAAAACACCTGTATTTTAGAGTGAAAGAGGAGTGAGCAGACATTCTGAGCATGTCTTTCATGGCTGCTGACTCTGTCCCCTTTACCAGCAGCTGTCACTTCTGGCCCCAGGCACCGTGCTCTTTCTCCGATTGTCAGCACACTCTGCGCAGCTCATTCTCCAAGCACCGGCCAGAAGGAACATCATGGAGTGCAGGTGCCTCTCTCCATTTTGTTTAGCCCCTGTGTCATCCCACGTCTGCTCTTCTGTCCCCCCCCCCCTTTTTCTGGCCTGCAAAGATTTGTTTTGGAAAGAAGATTTTAAATAGAATGTTCCATTTACCGTCAAGTCAGTTCTGTAACCAGAATCATTTTTTGTCTGGTTTTATTGTTTTCAACTCTCCTTTCCCACAAAACTGGAGCAAAGCTGGGGTCTGGGTGTTCAGGTCATTCATTGTCTTAATCTTTCTTCTTTGCTCTTCTCCTAGGGTTCATGAACTGGCCTTTGAACCCGTGGACACATCCTCGCGTTCTCCTGCTGCTCCCTGTCTGGCAGTGTAAACAAATGCCTGTCTCCGGGCTCTGCCATTGATTTTCTGGATGCAGGACAGAGAACACAGGCCTTGGAGCAGAGAAGAGGGGCTGGCCTCCTGACTGTTTCTGCTTCCTCATCACTCTGGGCTCCCTGAACTCACTTGTAAAGTAGCACGGCTTGTGGGGAGGACTGATGCGTAGCTCTGGCCCCCCTGCCATGTGTTGGGTGGGTGTGATTATTCTCACTACTTTCACTACCTGACTATTCTGTTCTCTTACATTCTCTGGCTTTGTGGTGCCTGGATCTCCAAATTGAGGAGGAAGAAGGGATGGGGGCTCAGTTGCTTTCAGGGCCTTCCTCCCCACTTGCGGTGTCCCTGATGTGACTTGGCATTCTAACTACTCCACACATGGCCCGAACCCTGATGGGCAGTTTTGTGAGACGTTTTTCAGAAACAGCAAGCGCTGAGGACCCGAGACTCACCCTGGGGCTCTCCAGTTTTGCTAGCTCCTCAGATAAACGGCAGCCTGCACCCCCAGCTTCTGCTGCAGCCCAATTAGCAAGCACATCTGAAGCACCTGCTCCCTTCAGCATCATCTTAGATCCAGATGCCTCCAGGACCAAGCTGGTGAAGCGAATGAAGGGGCCAGCCTGGGAGTGGGCGGGGAGGGTGGGGAGCATGGGCCCCTTCCAATAGGGCAGACACTTCTTATCTCCAGCTCATTACTGATGTGAAAAAATGAGTCCAGTGCAACCCAGAGCACCTGATTTTTCAAGAGGGACTTGGAGTTCAAGGGTTTAGGTAAAATCCCCTTATTTTGAAGACACTGAATATTAACTCAAATGGAAAAAAGAATACAACATGGACCAAACAGAACACGAAACGACAGCCTGGATTTGGCTCTGGTTTTTGGCCTCTGTTTTAAAGTAATCCACGGGGTATATTGGTAAAGGCTCAGCGTGACTGCCCTCCTTCTGTGACGTACTTGCGTTTTCTCTGGGACCTGGTCTAGACACCCAGCAGCAATCACGGCAGACGACTCTGCCATAAAACAAGGAGTCTCCACCTAAGGGCCCACCTGTGCTAGGCTGACCACGTGTGGCTCCAGAATTTGAGAACGTTAGAGCCGGGATCACCAGTGCCGGTTGGATCACGGATCTCTGTCCTGCTCTCCCTTCAGCCAAAAAAGAAAGTGAGGGTCGGATGGAGTAGGCTCTTGTCTGGGGTCACTCAGCCTGTTAGTGACCAACTTGGAACAAGAGTACAGTCTCCCAACTCCTGGTCCTATTTTCTTCCTTTTTTTCTAGAGCTTCCATTTCTAGCTATAAAATGATGCTCTTTGCTTCAACCCCAAATACATTCTCCTAAGAAGTGGCATTCCTCTGAGCCACTGGGATTTTAAGCCATTAAATAATGATGGGCAGGTTGAATGGACAGCCAACACTGTGGTCTGCTCTGTACGGCTGAGGGTCAGGCCCAGGCGAGTGCAGAATTTTTATATGGCAAGCCAAAACGCTCTTACGCGTACTTGCATCTGATTTCCTCCTTTTTTTTTTTTTTTTCTAGGAAAATACACCAAACCGTAGGAACGGGTTAAACAATTTCCCCAGGTTAAGAATGCAGTAGGAGGGGCACGTGGCTAGCTCAGTCGGAGGAGGGTAGAGCATGTGACTCTCCATCTTAGGGTTGTGAGTTTGAACCCCATGTTGGGGGTAGAAATTACTCAAACATAAAATGTTTAAAAAAAAAAGAATGCAGTCGGAAAAGGTGCTGTAGAGTCTCGAAACTGAGTATTTTCAAGTGTTTGCGTCCCCGGGCAGCAGCACCATATAGCCCAGCCTCTGGTGCTGGGAACCAGGAGGGTGTCTGCTCCCTGCACCTCTTTATAGGGCCCTTTCTGTAGGGATGGGGGGCAGAGCTGGGAGGCTTCTCCTTCCATCCCTCCAGGGTTCTGACAAGTTCCACACCCAAAGAACCTTAAGAACCTTAGGGGGAGGCGGCCACAGCCAGCCAGAAGCTCCCAGGCTGTTTGCGGAAAGATCCTTTGTGGTGTCTTCTGAGGCCGCTGTCCTGGTGAGGGGCATCATGCTGCCAAAACAGCTTCTGAGAATATCAAACGCCCCCACCAAACTTCAGTATTTAATCCCCCACAAGAGCTGTTTACAGTTCTGCGCACTCCTCTTCATGAACATTCTATCTTACTTTTATTTGCTTTTTCAGATAATTCAAACAGACTGCAGAGGCTCAATTTTCCCTTCCAGAAGGCATGCTGGTTTAATTAGTTAATGTTTGGAAAGCACTTCTGAAGAGGGAAAGTGCTACGGAAATCCTAAGCAGTAGTGTTAGGAGTTCCTTGACACACCTTACAACCTCTCTCCAGGGTCAATGTCATCCCTTCCATTGCCTTGGGTGCCTCTTAGTTCTGACAACTACCTCACCTCACAGAGCATGTTTCTGCCCCTCTTTTGGGTTACGTTGGGTTCCAAGACCAGTTTACAGCCATCAGTGGCCCTGTGGCCACAGTTACTCTGCTTCTGTTGTAGCTGAGAATCTTGGCAAACTCTGAGAATGAATATTTCTCACAAATAGCTAAGAAGCTTCCTAGTTCCTTTCTTTCTTTTTGCAAATGCTGATGGACACCCACTGGGGCCAAGGCATTCCCTTCCCTTGGTCCCCTTTATTTGCCTGGGCTAATGGTTTTTGTTGAGTGACCTTGGTTGAGTCATTTCATCGTTCTGCATTCTTTGACCCCCCCTGCCTGCTTTGCAAGGGATTTAACACAGAATATCTGGGGATAAAAATAACCCCGTGCTTGGTTCTGTATTCCTGGGTTAAATAGCTCACCTCGCCAGCTTTATTTTTTTATTTTTTTAATGAATTCTTTTTTTCTTTTTTTGAAAGATTTTATTTATTTATTTGACAGAGAGAGCACACAGGCAGAGCGGCAGGCAGAGGGAGAGGGAGAAGCGGATTCCCTGCCGAGCAGAGACCCCTGACACTGGGGCTGCCTCCCAGGACTCTGGGATCATGACCAGAGCGGAAGGCAGATGCTTAACCAACTGAGCCGCCCTTAAATAGTGAATAAATGGAGGTCTTTGTTACTTGCACTGCTTCTATGTAGATATAGTTTTTGCTTTTCAAAATTACAGTGACTTCTCCCTTATTATAAAGTCTAACACGGGTGATTTTTCTAAGTTTATTTTGTGTTAAAATAGTTCTCAGAGGTGTTATGTACTTCTCTGCCTTCCTAAACAAAAATGCAATTCAATCTTTGAGGGTCATTTCCTTGATTATCCATTTCACGTTGCAGTCTATGGTTTTCGTGCCTTCAAGAGCCCTTGAGGTTGTAGGTATTTGTGTCCAAGCAGAGTCACCCCAGATTGTGAAATTGTGAAACTTGCTTGGTTTGTTTCCTCTCTTTCTCCAAGATTCCTGCCTCAAGCAGTACTTTACTGTACCATTTGATGTCTCTAATCTTTCACAAGCTAGGAAATTGGAGACTTAGGCTTGTTAGAATTAGATAGAAAATAAGAGTAAATAGGCTTTGAATGAGGCATGGAGAAGGTTTCCTAGGAGCAAAGAACCCAGTTGTAACTTACAGACCCTGTGATACATTATCTTAAGTGCTCAACAACCTTGTCTTCATCCTTTTTCAGTTGTGGCTTTCTTCTAGATGGGGTGAGGTTTAAAGGGTAAGTGACTTCTGGGCAAATGTTCCTACGCATTGAAACGAAACCACTTTCTGGTTTTGATACAAGGCATTCTTAAAGACGAGCACAGAATATGTGCCAGCTGCTTGTTGAATAAATGGCTCCAGCAGCTTTTCAGGCAAGAAGGAACTTGAGAAAATGATGGGTTTAAAGATGCCTTGAAATCCAAAGGTACTCCTATTAGAAAGATACAAATTTATAAGCCAGTTTTCCTGGAAAACCTCAAAGTTCTCTGTGACCCAGAAAATGTAATGAAATCAAACTTTCTTTTCCTTCTCTCAGATTGCTTTACCTGGAGAATTTCAGAGCCAAATTCACCAGCCTAAGTATTAATGTGGCTCTGATCTCCGAAAGGTGAGAGCAGAACATATTCATTTGCATCTTTGTTTTTTAAAAAATGTTTTAAAAAGATTTTATTTATTTATTTGACAGAGAGACATAGCGAGAGAGGGAACACAAGCAGGGGGCGTGGGAGAGGGAGAAGCAGGCTCTCCATTGAGCAGGGACCCTGGGATCAGAGACCTGAGGCAAAGGCAGACCTTTAACGCTTAATGACTGAGCCACCCGGGCACCCCTGCATTTCTGTTTTTTAAAAAGAAAATGAAATTCAGGGCTCTGTACTGATATCCCAGTGAGGCGACCCCATTTGATTTTCTAAAAGTGATGAGGATCTTGGCAAAGACCACCTTTGTTCCATTTCCAGTTCTAACACTTTTATTTTCTATTGGTTGTAAGAGTGACATGGTAGGGGCGCCTGGGTGGCTCAGTGGGTTGAGGACTGTGCCTTCGGCTCAGGTCATGATCTCAGTGTCCTGGGATCAAACGCCGCATCTGGCTCTCTGCTTGGCGGGAGCCTGCTTCCTTCTCTTTCTGCCTGTTTCTCTGCCTGTTTGTGATCTCTCTCTCTCTCTCTCTCTCTCTGTCAAATAAATAAATAATTTTTTTTTTTTTTAAAGAGTGACATGATATGTACTGGGCACCTGGGTGGCTTAGTCAGTTAATTAAGCATCCAACTCTTGATTTCAACTCACTTCATGATCTCAGGGTCATGAGATCGAGCTCCATGACCAGCTCCATAACTGGCTCCGTGCTCAGCAAGTAGTCTGCTTGAGATTATCTCCTTCTCCCTCTCCCTCCTCTCAAAAATAAATACATAAACAAACAAACAAATAAAATGTTAAAAAAAAAAAGGGGGGTGACATGGTATGTCTTTCACGTATGTAGCCTCCCTCCCCCACCCCATGTGATGTCTACATAGAGAAAGAACAAAAATGAACAGATGAGTTATTCTTTAGAATTTGTTTATTTTGTAGGAAACACTATATAATTCCTTGGTCAAGATCATGGAGTTGGATATGGGATGGTCCTGGCTTTGAATCCAGGCTGTACCATTCTCTAGCTGTGAGACCATGGACAAGTTCCTTAGCCTTTCCAACCCTCGGTTTCTCATCTCTAATATGTTACTTATGTGTTTCAGTTACTCACTGCTTCATAACAAATGCACCCAAAGCTTAGTAGCTTAAGGGTGTTTGGCTGGCTTAGTCGGTAGAGCATGCGACTCTTGATCTCAGGATTGGGGGTTCGAGTCCCACATGGGGCGTGCAGCCTACGAAAGCAAGCAAAAAAGAAAGGGAGGGAAGTGGGAGGAAGAAGGAAGAAAGGAAAAACAACAAACATATTTTTTCAAGATTCTGCCATTTGAGCAGGGTTCACAATGGTTGGCTCATTCCTGCCTCACATGATATTGTCAGGATCCCTTATAGGGTTGCATTCAGCTGGAAGTTCAAGTGGGCAGGAACCTCTAAGAAAGCCTCGCTCCCCTGACTGGAAGTTAGTAGTATCATCGGGGGCATCTCAGTTTTCTAGATGGACTCTCTCCCTCTAGCAGACTAGACTCATTTCCATATAACATAGCAGCTGGGTCCCAAGAAAGCAAGAACAGAAGGTACCAGGGCTGTTCAAGACCTAGCCCCAGAACTGGCCCAAGGTCACTTCCGCATCATTCTACTGATCACAAAAAGCTGTCACAAAAACAGCCAAATTCAGCAAAGTGGAAATAGACTCCATCTCTTGAAGGGAGAAGCGACAATTTACGGCCATTTATAATCCAACACAATAGGTATGCATAGGGTTGTTATGAAAATTAAATGAGATAATAGCAGTCAGTAAGTCTGTAATAAGTAGTATTTGCTCGTTACTGTTATATAGATGTGGGGCTTGATCCTAGGGTGCTGGGATCATGACCTGAGCCGCCCAGGTGTTCCAGCACAATAGTATGTAATAGTTTCCTACTATTATATAACATTTGTTACATAATAACCCTGTAGATACTAGGGCTTACCTTATTTAGCAGATAGGCTACTGGGTCACAGAGAAGCAAAGTAACCGGCCCAACATCACACACATAGTAAGTGGTAGAACAGAGATAGGAACATATAAGTATGGATTGGACAGCCCAGCTTAACTAAGATCTTATTTGTTAATTCACTCTAAGCTCCCTTCCTGCTCAAAAATTGTATGCTGCTTCTATGTACAAAATATGTAAAGGACCTGAAGAAACTAGTTTTTTGGTACAAAATGAAATTGGAGAAGTGGAGTCCAGTGGCATTGTTTGCTTGAAATGAGGTCCAAGTAACCCAGAACTTTGCTCTCTGCACATTGGTTTCTACTCTATCTGTAGTTAAAATGGGGAAGCAATAGCTAGATGTATAGATACATTTTCCATTTTGGATATTTAGTATCAGTTCTTTTTCTTTTCCAATTTTTAAGTTTTTTATTGAAATTCTAGTCAGCGGTGTTTTGCTAGTTTCACATGTACAATATAGTGATTCAACACTTCTGTACACCTGGTGCTCATCACAACAACGGTCCTCCTTAATCTCCATCCCTGTTTCACCCATCCCCCCCGCCCACCTCCCCTCTGGTAACCATCAGTTTGTTCTCAATAGTCAAGAATCTGTTTCTTGGTTTGCATGTCTCTCTCTTTTCCCCCTTTGCTCATTTGTCTCTTAAATTCCACATATGAGCGAAATCATATGGTATTTGTCTTTCTTTGATGGACAAATTTCAATTAGGGTTATAGTCTCTAACTCTATTCACATTGTTGCAAATGGCCAGATTTCATTCTTTTTGATGGCTGAGTAATATTCCATTGCAGGGATATACCACATCTTCTTTTATCCATTCACCAGTCAATGGACATTTGGGCTGTTTCCATAGTTTGGCTAATGTTGATAATGCTGCTATACACACCAGAGTACATATATCCTTTTGAGCTGGTATTTTTGGATTCTTAGGGTAAGTAGCTAGTGGTGCAAATGCTGGCCCATAAGGTAGTTCTGTTTTTAACTTTTTGAGGAGACCCCATCCTGCTTTCCGGAGTGGCTGCACCAGGTCTCAGCATCAGTCTTTAATTCATTTGCTTCTCCAGTGCCGTGACCTCCTCCTGTGAAATGGGGGTAGTGGCAATTAGATAACACTGGATCCATCACCACCTGCAACTTTGGTTGGGATGACGAGATCTGTATAGATACTACGTACTCTTGTTTCTAACTAGTCATTATTATCAGGTGCCCTGATTCATTGTCCCAGAAACTTAATTTCTGGTTGCATCATCTTCTCTGATGCAGTGGCTTTTAAAATGATGTCTCAAGCATGAAGTTACACTGTCCCCAAACCACTCATAATCTAAGAAGATCTCAGATTTTCTGTCAGCATGGTTTCCCCTCCTACACCTTTCTGAAATAAAAAAATGAATCCGGAGAAGGAAAGCAATGTGTACTATCTCTGATCCTACTTTCTGAACGTGGTGACAGGGCAGAGGCTGGGCATAAAAAAAGCACCCTCCAGGCTCGGATTGTGATTTAGTTCATTTATATGGCATCATTTCACCCAGTCCCAGAGACAGCATTCATCTTGTTCAGGCTCTGGGAAGACTGGGTGCTGGTGGGAGTGTAGCTTTAAAAAGTCAGAAGACCGGGATTGTCACGCAGATGCCCCCACTCACTAGTTGTCTAATCCTTAACAAGTTGCTTTGTCTTTGCAGGCTCATTTTCCTCATCTGTCAAGTCAAATGAAGGTTATGGAATAGATGATCTCTAAAAAACCCTTCCAGCTCTCCAGTTCTATTCTGGGTCTGTCTGCACCTGCAGACAGTGATGTGGGGGTAGGAAGGGCACTAGGGAGGGAGGCAAATGTCCTCATGAGAATAAACCACTTTTACCTGGAGCAGTCCTGTGTCCTCATGTATTCTGTGGTACCGGCTTATCTCAGATTATCCAAATAATTGATTGAGTTCTCTCCTTTCTTTGCCAGAGACACACAGCTTTAGTTTCTGGGAGCAGCAGCTGCTTCTCTGAAATTTTCATCCCAGGGCTTCCGTCCTCCACTGTGTCCTCTCAGAAACCTGTCATGGTTTTTCTGGATGGATGCCCACAGAATTTTAATCCAGTCACACACACACACACACACACACACACACACACACACACACAGAGGAAAAGTGCTATGCATAACAAAAAGCAAAACCAGGTTATGGGTTGAATGTTCCTTTATTGAATTCGGTTACTTCAAGGGCTCAGAAAGGAGAGTGACGGAGAGAGGCATCGGTGAACAGCCCTCCTTGGGCTGCTAACCCCAAGCCATGAGCAGTTAGGGCCCATGAGCTCTCTTAGTTAAAGGGTTTGCAGATAAGGCTGCGGATGAAGAGGGCAATATGTATTAGCTCCCATCCTGGATCCAGGCCAAGATCCTGACAACCCTAGACTCTGGGCAAGTAGACTGTTTAATGAAACTGGGTGTCTTAACATAACAACATAATATTCCCATTTCTTCCCTTCTCCAATTAACATTTGCATTTCCACACAGGGGGTGGAAAGAGGTCCTCGCTCTCATGAAACTTAGCAGAGTCCCCCCAAATTTACTCAACTTCAAAAGGCACAAAGAAGGGATGCCTGGGTGGCTCAGTGGGTTCAGCCTCTGCCTTCCGCTAAGGTCATGATCTCAGGGTCCTGGGATCCAGGCCGGCATCGGGCTCTCTGCTCAGCAGGGAGCCTGCTTCCCCCCCCTCTCTCTCTGCCTGCCTCTCTGCCTGCTTGTGATCTCTGTCTGTCAAATAAATAAGTAAAATCTTTAAAAAAAAAAAAAAGAAAAAGAAAAGAAGGTACAGAGAAAAATGAAGAGGGGGGAATCAGAGGGGAATATGAATCATGAGAGATTACGGGGGGGGGGGGCAAAGGGGGGGTTTCAGGGGGGGGGGGGGGGGGGATGAGCTAGCCCAGTGATGGGTATTAAAGAGGGCACGAATTGCAATGAACACTGGGTGTTACACGCAAATAATGAATCACGGAACACTGTATCAAAAACTAATGTAGTACCGTATGGAGACTAACGTAATAAAAATAAATAAATAAATAAAAGCTACAGTTCTCCCGGTTTAACTTGCGGGAAGATCTCCAGGGAGGCAGCTAGAAAGGCCCACTCCCCAGCACCGCTCTAGGGCATTCAGTCAGTAGGTTTGGATTCAGGAAAACTATTTTGTTTAAAATAGTAAAACTATTTTACTCCAAGACAGCTTGAGGTAGGAGGGTGATAGACTCATGAGAAATGCTCGTGTCTAGAAAGAAATATCACAAACAAGACGTCCATGTTTCCACGTGTATTTCATGTTGTTTCGATAAAATCCATGAAAACCTGTACTGAACAATCAAGATCCCAGCATCAACGTTAAGGTAATTCATCACTCCGCATCTTGAATACATGTCATGATCACACAGAGATTCTGGAAAACTCAAAGCAGGAATAAAAGGGCGCAGCCCTGGAGGTTTGCTTTAAAAGAGTATAAATATCTTTGAACCCTAATTCTGCACTTGCCCACTGGGTGACTGGGGCAAGTTATCCAACCTCTCTGAGTCTCTGGGTTGGTTTGTTTTTTCTTTTCATCTGTAAAACTGGGAGGTTGCTAACCTTGCTGACAGGGAGAGGGCTTGAAAAAATTAGTTTATACACCCCTAAGTGCTCAACAAAGAGTTCCCACTTAAAATATGCCACTGTTATTCCCCTGCGGGGAGAGGCAAGTGTTTCTGAGGCCCAACTTCAAATTTGGGATTTGGGATTTGGCCAGAGTTTGGCGTATCCTCTAACGCGGGATACACTCCGGGACCTCCCTGGGCTCCCATGGCCCACAGCGCTACTCTTTTCTAAGGGCTGCAGTTCGCTCCCAGGCCGGTTCCCATCCTCCACCTAAAAGAAGAGGTGGTGGGTTGGGTATTTTTATTTTAAAAGACTCTTTTCTGGGCCTTTGACTGGCGCTGCAGGTATCAGCGTGGGTTTGGAGGGCCTCGGTAGCCTTGGCGGAAAGGAGGCAGCGGCTGAGCGGGATGTGACGGGGACCCGGAGCTACCCCCAGGTGGCCCCACTGGGGCCAAAGCTTGGGTCCGGGACTCTCCAAGGCAGCAGGTCTCCTGAGGTAGGTAGGTAGGTGGCCGGGCGGGGGCGGGGGCGGGGGGGGGGGGTTGGTAAATCCTCCTGCGCAAGGGACCCGGCGAGGCTGGGGAGGAGCCAGCAGTCGGATGTGGCCCCACGCCTGGCCAGGTGGCAGGGAAGGGCCATGGGCCAGTCATTTGGGACCCCATCATCTCGCCGCCTAAGGAGGCCCCGGGAATTGGCTCTGGCCCAGCTCTCCAGGGAAATGAGGGCCCCATCAGCGGCCCGGATCCCCTCCGAGAGGACCCAAATCCCAGGGACCTGCACTGGCTCCGCGGCAATGGGAACCAGCCCCCGGCGGCGCCCGCGCCTTTCTACCGTTCTACCCGCAAAAGGAGTGGAGCCCTCGGGGCGCCAACCTGGGCGTTTGCGCGTGGCGGGAAGTAACTGGCAAGTTTGCTATATTTTGTCTCCATCCCACTCTGCATCTTCAGACCAGGACGGCCACGAGGACACTTCCCCCTGCCCACTCCCTCCCAGGCCCACCGAACGGCTGGGCCGAGCGGGGAATCAAAGGCACTGTCCACCCGGAGGCCCAGCTGGCGACAGCCGGAGAGGACTGACAGGCCACCCGTCTGCCGGGGACCCGGGAAACCCGCCTCCCTGCGGAGAGTGGCTCAGGACAATCCCTCACTCTCTCTCACACACACACTTACACGCACACTCACACACCCCAATCAAATAAAGCAAAAGCCCAAGGTCTGCCTCCACGGCCAGAGGCGGCCTCCGGAACCGGACGGAGCGTGGGCTCCCCGACGGGCCCGAGGGGGTGGGGAGCGGCAGGGGGAGGGGAGAGCACAGAAGCCCCCGCCTCGGCGGTCCCTCCCGCTCGCCGACTCCGCGGGGTCGAGGGGGTGCTGGCGGGGCGGCGGGACCGCGGCGCGGGCGGAGCGCGCCTGGCAGCGGGCGGGAGCCCCTCGGAGCCCACCACACACGCTCGCACCCCCTCGCCCTCCCTCTCTCCCACCCGCTCGCCGGCACCCCCGCCCCCAGCCCCCTCCTCTTCCCCGCCCGCCTCCGCCCCCATTCTGGGAATTGTGTGGAAAAATTCTCAGCCAAACCTCCCACCTCTCCGCTCCCCCCACCCCATCCCACTCCCTTTAAAAAACCCTCTTTCCTCCCCGGCCCCTGCACTCTTTGTGAATGAGGGCAGGGAACACGGCCCTTCCCCCGCCCAGGAGCCACGCCAGACCGCCGCACTCAGAGCACTGTTTGTTAATAGTCCAATTAGATAATTGCCATCTTTCACTCCTTTTGCTCCGCATTTCCCATAAAGGAATGAATGGGGAGAGCGGCGTGCAGAGGGCTTCTGCCCCGGCAAGGTGACGAGAAGGGCTAGAGCATGCTCCTTGCACAGGGCCATGCGCTTGAATTGAATCATTGTAGCCTAATCAATGCTCTTATTGGATTACTGGCTGTTGCTTTTCTCAAAGATATTGTAGCAGAGACAATGAAATAGCTAGGGGAAAACTTTTTTTCTTTTTTTTTCTCTTTTTCTTTCTTTCTTTCTTTCTTTTTTTTTTTTTTTTTGAAGCAGATCTCACAGTTGAGATTTTCTCGGCTCTCTCTCCTCTCCCCCTCTCTCTCCTGCTGGACTCTGAGTACAAAGCTGCCCTTTGAATGGGCTGCCTCAGGCTGCTGGAGGTGCAGGCAGGAAAAAAATCCAACTGGAACTAAATGAAGAGAGGTGGCCGTTTAAGATGGCTGTCAGCGTCGAGGTGTGTTAAGAAGGAGTTGTTTGGGACGAAAGCTTGGCTTTTAGAGTTCGGGGGAGATACTTTTTGGGAAAACTTTTACTCCACCCCCCCTCTTTTTTCCCCCTAGAGGCAACTGCTTTCTTCTGCTGCAGGGTGTGTAAGCGTTTTTTGTTGGTTTCTTTTCCCTCCCCCTCCCCCCTCATTCAGCTCTATCTGTCGAGTGTGCAGAAAACCCCTCTAGCCAGTATGTGAGCAGGAGGGTCAAAGGCAAAGGGAAAGTTAATAATGCCTGCTAATGGTACTAACAATTCAGGATGAATCTTGTCAAAAGTTTTTCTGGAAGTGTGGGTCTTTGATTGTGTGTTTCCTGAAAGCAAGACCAATCATTTCCGTTTATTCACTGGCTAAACCCCTACTTGATTGGGGACAAGGACAGAAACCATCCATTACGATCTGATATATTATCCAAACAATTTAGTGTATTCATGAGGTAACCGAAACGTGGGGGCTGCGAAATTACCCGTAATCAATTGCAACAGCGAGTGTACGTCCCCGCGGGTGTCGGACAACTACAACTCGCCGTGTCAGTAACAGGCGGGAGCCGCAGCATTTCGGAGTTGGTCTGCTTGCTACCTGATCGCCAGGCTGGGGACACTGGACGTGCTCAGAGAACGCGGACGCTGACGAGGCGGCCTCGCCGCGGCTCCATCGGGATCCTGGATCAGACCCGCCGCCTCTCGGAGAGCGCGCCACTCGCCGGTCGCCGCTGACCCGCCCGCGGTCGCCGCAGCCGCCCCGCGGGGACATTCATTCTTGCCGCTTTCCTCTCTCTGGGCAGGGCTCAGGAGCTCCATTGTAGGGTTTTGTCCCCGCAGTGCCTCTTTTTTTTTTTTTTCCTTTTTCTCCCCCTTTTTTCTTTTTATTTTCTTTCTTTCTTTTTTCCCCTTTCTTTTCTTTTCTTTCTTTTCTCCCCCCCCCCCCCCCTATGTTCGGGAAACCAGACAAAATGGACGTTCGGTGCCACTCGGACGCAGAGGCTGCCCGGGTCTCGAAGAACGCGCACAAGGAGAGCCGGGAGAGCAAGGGTGCGGACGGGAACCTCTCCGCCGCCTTCCTCAAGGAGCCGCAGGGCGCCTTCTCCGCGTCGGGTGCCGCGGACGATTGTAACAAAAGTAAATCCAATTCGGCCGCTGACCCGGATTATTGCCGCCGGATCCTGGTCCGAGGTAGGGATGGGGTAGGGCTGCAGGGCGCGTTCTTTGGGGGAGGACTCGGGGGCCCTAGCAGCGCGGCGCCCCAGAACCAGGCCCGCAGGGAGGAGGTGCGGGCTGGGACTTCCGAGAAAGTTACTGGCCTTTCCCCACCCCCGCCCCCGGGTCTGGCCGGCCGCTGGGCACTCGCACCTGGGGCGCGCACTCTCCAGGAGCCTTGACCCTCCAAGCCCCGAGGGGCCCCCCCTAAAGGGTTGAAGAGAAGCCTAGGGGCCGCGCAGGCCGGCCCAGGCTGCAGGCTGCGGCCTCTGACTGGGGGAAGGAGCAGGACACTATGGAGGACGAGCGCGCGCTGGGCGAGCTAGAGGACTTGCCGGGAGCCTGCCTTCGAGCTCCGGCGCCCTGGCCGACTGAGTGCACCCAAGGGGAGTGCGGGTACCGGAGAACAGGAGCCGATCGCCGGCTACGGCCAGGCCATTTGGCGCGCTGGGCCGAGGGCCCCGGCGCCGCGCTCGGGGCTGGCAGCTGCCGCCGGCAGAAGAGGCTGGGCTGCTTTGACGAGCCGCGGATGTCGCCTTGGTGCTCGGCTCGGTCCCGCAGGGCTGCGCGTTGTGCGCTGGGCTCTGGCGGTGGCTGTCACGAGGCCCGGCCCCGGCCCGGCGCCACCCACGCTAGCAGATCGCCAGGCCCCGCCGGCCCCCAGAACGTCCCTCCTCCTTCCGCCGACCGGGCTCGGGAGAGAAGGAGACCCTGGGGTGGGGCGTTGAGACCGCGGGAGCGGGGTCTGGTCAAGGCGTCCAGAGCTGGGGCCGACGCGACCCAGCCTGGTCAGCTGGGAGACCTTCAGGCTATAGGGGACGCAAACCGCGCAGGCGAGACTCCCAGGCCGGAAGGAACATCAGCCGATTTGGATTTTTCCCCCCCTCCCATGTCCAAAGGGCTCTAAAAGGCCAAGTCTGGTTCCCTCTTCCGTCAGCGATGTGGAGTTAAACCCCCTCGCTCCACCAAACACACCGTGTCTTTGGTCCCCGGGTATGGCCGAAGCTTCCCTCCCTGCTCCCCCCACCCCCATGCCCACCCGGACTTCAGGCAGCAGGCACCCTGTCCTCCAGCAGGCTCTGGCCAGGGAGGTGGAGGGAGACGGGAGGGTTCTGGCTACTGACATCTCCCCTTCCTCAGATGCCAAGGGCTCCATCCGAGAGATCATCCTGCCCAAGGGCCTGGACCTGGACCGGCCCAAGAGGACACGCACATCCTTCACTGCGGAGCAGCTCTACCGGCTGGAGATGGAGTTTCAGCGCTGCCAGTACGTGGTGGGCCGAGAGAGAACCGAGCTCGCCAGGCAGCTTAACCTCTCCGAGACCCAGGTACCAGGTGGCCAGGCCTGCACAGCTCTGCACAAGCCTGCCCCCCCATCCCCAAACTCTAGCCCCCTCTCCCCAGTATTTAGCCTGACTCTGGATGAGACTCCCAGGGAAGGTAGAGGAAACAGGGAGGTTGGGGTGATAGACCCACGACTTCTCCCCTTCCTTAAACCATTCCTTTCCCTCTATGTCCCCAAATCTGGAAGGGTCTGTACTCTGCCCACCTTGGCCTAGCCCAGAAGGCCCCAAATTCTGTCCTTTGGAATTCTTTTTTGGATCACAGTCTTGAGAATTCCCTGCTTGCCTCTGCTCTACAAGGAGCCAGTGTTTGCCCCTGTCTTGGTCACCCCATTTTGGCCAGATTTCCAGGCATCACCTCCTTTGGGGACCCCAGCCTTGTAATACAACACCCAGGCCTGTTCTGCAAGAATGGGACTGGAGCCAAAGCCACCTGGGTGCAGAGGGTAACAACTAGATTGGAAAGGTGCACAAACCTGAGATTCGCCTGCGCCGGCCAGGCTACCCTGCCTCTTAAGGCTTCCCCTGGCTCTGAGCTGGACCCAGAACCATTCTGGCCGTGGGCACCCACTGGGCACTTACCAGGCCCTGTCTTCGGTGCTGATGATATGTGAAGTGTGGGATCAGAGGCAGATCGGGGGCCCTGGGAGCCAGCACTGTCAACTGTGCTTTAGGTCTTTTCCTTTACATGAAATCCACATGTTGTTACTGGAGTCAGCCACAGTAGACTCTGGGCCCAGGCTTTTCAGGGCCTGATAGATTTGCCTTGTGGGGGCCCTTTTGGGCCTAGTGAGGGCATGGCACCAACTTGGCCTAGGTAAGGCAGACGTCTTTCTAAGGGCTTGTCTCCTTCCCTGCGTCCAGCCCTGAAGCAGGTAGGGAGCATATAGGTCTGGGAAGTGGGCAGAAAGCCGAGAACTGAAGACAGATCCTATTGGATGTTCTTTTTGAGTATGAGTTGGCACAATAGCTTTTTCCTATTTTCTCTACTACCACCCCTCTTGCTTTACAAAATCTAGACCTTTCCATATAGCTGCTAATCTCCATTCTGGGCCCCCAGCGAGGCCTGGAGAGGGGGCAAAAGGAGAGGAGGAAGTGGGAGGGAGGCTGGTAGAGAGGGTTTAGTTCACCCCAGCCTCTGGACGTCTTCCCATGATTCCAAAGTTCATGATGGAGAGCGCGGGAGTGATAAATTAAGGATATCACTCAGAACCTCCAACCCAGCTGTCAGAGAGAGAAGATGGAGAAAGCTTGGCCCCTAGTCCATCCTGCACAAATTACTCCTTCTACAGCCAGCCACCTTGCCTGCTTGCTGCTAGTTGATGGTCAAGTGTGACCCTCATAAGCCAGGAACAGCTTCTGGAAATCTTGGACAGGACTAATTCCGCAGAGGCTACGGCCGAGCTTGTTGGCTGGGCAATGGGCCTGGGTCCAGAAAGGTAGAGCAACACTCCCGCCCGCCCACTCGCCCACTCCCACTTCCTACAGGGCAGCCTTCAGGTCTTACCGCTCTGCCTGAAGGAAACGTGAGCTCACAAGCCAGGATGGTCCGTGTCTGGCTGCAGGCCGTGAGGGAGCCCCGTGAAGTCCCTTCTGGTCTTCCTTCCAGTTAGGGTTGTGGACCACTTTATTGCTAGTTCTGAGCCCCCACAGCCTGGGCCTGCATCCATGAGCCGGAATCGCAGCCTTGCGGAGCGGGGTCCAACTCTAGGTGGCCCACGTAGCTCCCGGGCTAGCCCCTCTCCTGCTGCCGGGTGGAGCCGGACTGGGGCTGCGGCTGGGCTGGGAGAGGGCTCCGAAGGGAGCCCTCGCGCCCTGGGAGCCCGCTCTTCCTTGACGGTCCTCTCTCCCGCTTCTCTTTCCAACCCTCCCTGCGTCCCTGCGTCCCTGCGTCCAGGTGAAAGTCTGGTTCCAGAACCGGCGCACGAAGCAGAAGAAGGATCAGGGCAAGGACTCGGAGCTGCGCTCGGTGGTGTCGGAGACGGCGGCCACGTGCAGCGTGCTGCGGCTGCTGGAGCAGGGCCGCCTGCTGTCGCCGCCCGGCCTGCCCGCGCTGCTGCCGCCTTGCGCCACCGGCGCGCTCGGCTCGGCGCTCCGCGGGCCCAGCCTGCCTGCCCTGGGCGCCGGAGCCGCTGCCGGTTCGGCCGCCGCCGCCGCGGCCGCCGCCCCGGGTCCCACCGGCGCCGCGTCCCCGCACCCGCCGGCCGTGGGCGGCGCTCCGGGCCCCGGGCCGGCTGGGCCAGGCGGACTGCATGCGGGCGCGCCGGCTGCCGGCCACGGCCTCTTCAGCCTACCGGTACCCTCGCTGCTCGGCTCGGTCGCCAGCCGCCTCTCCTCCGCCCCGTTGACAATGGCCGGTTCGCTGGCCGGAAATTTGCAAGAACTCTCCGCCCGGTACCTGAGCTCCTCGGCCTTCGAGCCTTACTCCAGGACCAACAATAAAGAAGGGGCGGAGAAAAAAGCGCTGGACTGATTTTAAGTGTTTGCCTGTATTTATATTTATAGTATCTATTGTGGTGATATTTATGGACTCGCGTATTCGGCGCCCGAGGCTCCTGTGCTGGGCTTCCGGCCCCCACGAGGCCTCTGACAGTTCTCCTTCCCCACTAGTCTCTGCCACCAATCATATTTTGGGCTACTTTTTTCTACCTTTCCACCGTGCCCCCCAGCCCCGCCCCAACTTCCTTCTGAATCCAGGAGAATCCAAAGAATTGGGGGAGATAACCAAATTAGCCACCTGATGTCCCAACCGATGCCTGGCCCTGGAGGGCAAAGACTGGTTCTTAGTCAAAGCCCGGGACCCCTGCTCTAGATCGGGCCGCTGCTGCCTTTGATGATTCTTACAAATATTGAAAGAGCAAAGCTGCACGCAGACCCCAGGGGCTGAAAAGGCTGGTGGGTTTCGTTAGACCAAAAAGGAAGACACTCCTTCCTCTCGCAAGAGAAACCAGGGCTTCGGGGAGCCCCTGGGCCCCACTTTTTGGACTGCTTGGAAGAGCCGGTGCACACGCAGCTTTCTGGCTGGACAACTCCTGCCGATTTTTTCCCCCTTTTAGAGAAACAACAATCACTACCGCCCCCGACCCCAGGAGATCCACCAAACATCGAGGTAGACAACGGTGGTAAAACATTTGATCTAATCAGCAATAAAGCAAGAGTCGTAACTACCACGTAAAACCAGATGAAGTGAAACCAGTTTTTAAATACTCTCAACAAGCGAGTTTGGAAGGTTTAAGAGAATTCAGGATAGGGATTGCTCCACAGGCTCAAGCAAAATTCCAGTTCCGGGTGTTATGACTTTAAACAGGAATTTAAAAGGAAAAAGAGAAAGAAAGAAAAAAGCCAACGCTGCAAAAGAAAGAAAATTCAGAATCTTTTCTCCGAGGCTGTTCCAGGGCCGTGGCCGGCAGCTTCAGTCTCCTCAGGGAGACAGAGCAGGGCGGCTGCCTGCGGAAGCTTTTCCCCACCAAGCTCCTTGACCCGTGGCTTCTGGGCAGAATCGCTGGGTTTGGAAACGAATCCGTGCCCTTTGCCTCCTCTTCTCCACTCCCGGATTCACCGAACCCTTCCAGAACGCTGGAAACGCCCGGATTTCTTGGAGGACCCGGTGACAGGGACCGAGCCCCAGCCCGCAGCGCTGCCCGGCCTCCTGCGCGGTGGTCTCTGTATTCACATCAGCTCCCTGCGTGAACAGGGAAGGCATCCTTCCCTACATGCCACCCCTCAAAAACCCCAGGGTTTCCGCGGTCCCAAGTCAGAAACCCGGACGGCGACACTGTCACAGCCTCATCCCTTACCTGAGCAACAACCACTGTCCCCGCAGCCACGGCTACGTGCATTTTAACCAAAACCACAGACCTAGCCGGCGAGGTGCCGCAGTGTCTAGAATGTAATTCCTCCATCCGAAGCGAGCGCAGAGCATTTTTAAAATAGTAATTTTATTGTAAATTATTTACGTCGGAAGCTTTTTTTTCCCTTTTTTCTTTTCTTTTAGGAAATAGTGAAGAAAATAATGAACGATTCAAACGCGGGTAGGTGTCGCTGAATTCTGACTACTAACTCTGTTCTGAATGTTTTGGATATTTGGATGTTTTGTATTTATGTGGTGAGAGTGAAATATATATATCTAAGATGATAAATGAGGTGCATTTTTGTCTTGTGTTTAAAGGATTAAAAAAACAAAACAAAACAAAACAAAAAACAAAAAGGAAGAAGAAGAAGAAAAGGAAGAAAGACTCAGCCAATGATGAGTCTCGGCGTTGGGACTCCTGGGGCATAGCGTGGTGGCCCCAGAGCCCGCGGGGGCCCAGCCGATGGTACCCTGAGCTCCTGGGAAGAGGTTTGGGGTGGCCCTTGGTCCCAAGAGTCAGTCATCTGGCTACAACGTTCTTTTCACTTCTTTGAGTCTGTCTCCCTCTCTGGCTCTCTATCCCAGTGCTGCTGGACCCGCAGGCCCTCCCCCCTGGATCTCCCACTTTGTGTTTCTTGGTTTATTTAGGAACTTGTTTCGGGACACCCTCAAGTTCCTACCTCCTAACATTCCCAGTTACTGAAGTTTTCCAACCACAGGTCCTTGCCCAGCAGCAGTATTTTGGATTGGTGCAATCATAGGGCCAGGAACAGGCAAGATTTTCCTTTCCTCTCATTTAGAGTGAAGTCTCTCTGCCTTCAAAGAGAAACTTGAGGGAGCAGGAGAGTGGACTAGATATTTATTCCTGTGCGGACATCTCCTCCCTCCCCGCTTCAGTCTGTATGCGGTGGTGACAATGTAGATGTTGCAGGGAAAGCTAGGAAGGCTGGGGGGTTGCTCCTAGACACTCCCCTAAAGCCAGCAGCCCCGAGGGCCGCAGGCATAGTGGCCCCAGCTCCCTCTTCTGGGCACCCGCATACCTGAGTGTTGTAGTTGGGGGCGGGGAGAGTTGCCTTGGGACATCCGCACAGGTCAGCCCCCCCGCTAACCCTCACGAGGGTACGGTGCCTGAACCACAAGTTTGAAGCATTGGAAATGAGGCGGCAAAGTGTGGGAGGCTGAGTTCCTGCGCTCAGCGTGGGTTGGGTCTCTGAGAGCTTTGGGGCCTTGTTTGGGAGCCTGGTGTTTGGCTTAGAGCAGCCACAGTACCCCCAGACAACTCACTTTTGTTTTTCAAAGTCGCTAGACACCCCTTAGCTTGGTACCTCGGAGCTCCTCCCCTCCCTGTCCTCTTCTGCTCACTTTCTTTCGCTGGGAAGCTGCTTCCCGTCTTTTACCCCTCTAAGGATCTCTCCCCGCTGGTGCTCTGGGTCTCTGTCCCCTAATCTCTCCTCTCTTCCATTACTTCTCTGCAGTCAGTCTGTCTCTCTGCTTCTCTCTCATATTCATTCTCTCTCTCTCTCTCTCCCTCTGATTCCTCTGCCTGCCCGGGTGGCCCCAAGGCCAAGGCGTGGGTGGCTCTGTGGCGGTTTCCTGGCTGGTGGCCTGGGGCCAGAGAAGGGGGAGAAGGGAGTGAGAAGGTGGCATAATTTTATGGAACAAAAGAAAACACAAAATCCTAGCTTAAGGTTCCCCAACAAGCTTAGCCCCCTCCCCGAGGAGCCCCAGCACGGGGAGGCATCAAGCAGATCCCCGAGCTGCTTTCCCTCCTTCCTCTTGCTGCTTGCTTATCCCTAAAAGGGAGAAGAGCCACTTACCCCATTTCTCTGCTCTCACCTCCCTTCCCTGGCTTTGGGAAGAGCTACTGCGCTCTTCTCCTGCCACTCAGGGAGTGCAATTGTTCTTAACGAGACTCTTCTGCATAGAACATGAATCACAATTTTAATTAAAAAACGTTTATAGACAATTCATTTAATTTTGGTGTCTGTCTTGTTTCCCCTCCTCCCACAAGGGCCTCCAGCAAGCCGCCTGGGTCCCTGGAGGCCTCTGGGGAGGCCTCTAGCCTCTAACTAGCGACTCCGAGGCCAGGGAGGAGGCAGGTGGCCTCTGTGACAACAGCTGGCTCTGCCTGCAAGAAGGTGGAAGGGGCTCCTGGAGGTCAAGGAGAACAGCTGGAGTGGGGGGGGGGGGGTGCTGAAAGGCATCTCATGCGAGGCCTGCACAAAGCAGCCTCCAAGTCTGCTCAGAGCCGAAAAGAAAAAGAAAGAAAACCTCTCACCAAACTCCAGTGACTTTGGTGGACAGGTGTGGGGAAGATCTGGAGAGTCACATGGGGCGTGGAACTGGGACGCATGCTCACATGGACACCAGCAGCTGGCCTACCCCAGAGCACAGTGTCTTCATAATAAATAGCATTAACAGCCCTTTAGAGTTTACAATAGCCTTTCACATATCCCATCTCTCTGACCCCTTACATTGGTAGGGCCAGCCCTCATTTTAAAGAGCCACATCAGGCTTGGAGCAGGCAAGTGACTTGCTGAAGACAACAGAGCTAGTCAGAACTACAAGGCTGAAAGCTGGCCCCAAGGCCAGGGCCCTCTTTTTCCCGTTGGTTTGTTTTTCTCTTTCTTTCCTTCCCGCTCCCTCCATCTCCTGGCTCTCTCCTTCCTCCATTCGTTCTTCTCTTCCCTTCTTTCCTTCCTTCATTCCTTCCTCTTGTGCCCAAAGCGCTGGTACCTGAACTCTTCAGCCTGTTGACAGCCGCGTCTGCAGACTCCTATTTCTAGCCTTCTCTTTGCCACACCAGCTGCTAAGGATTTACTTGGTGCCTTCATTGAGAGGTTTAAATTGTCCCCTTCTTCCTGTGTTCCTTCATGCCAGTCTGTCTCCAGCTCCTTCCCCTCCTCTCTACAGTGACATCTTTAAACCCATTTCTACCTTTACCATCTCTACCTCCTCCTACCTCCGTAAAGCAATTTCTTTAAATTGAGATCTACTAGTCATACAGTAAACATCTCAATGGTAAGGTACACAAAACTTAAGGGTACAGTTGATGAATCTTTACACACACACACACACACACAGACACACACACACACACAGACACACACACACAGACACACACAGACACACAGACACACACACACACAGACACACACACACACAGACACACACACACACACACACACACACACACACACTTCTTGAATTGTTTCACATCATCGTGTGATGTGTCTCCTGTTTGAAAAGAAATGATGTCCTATCATTGGGCTGTTATTGCACAGAAAACCCTTCCAGGAAGTCTTTCTAAGTCTTCTTGAAAGAATTAGAAATCATGTATTTCTTCCAATCTCCTGTAATTCTGAGTTTAAGTGGCGTAGGTCAAACATTTGATCAGAACTTAAAATGTGTTAAGTAAGTCAGGGTTTCTCAAGCAACAAGGGAAGACCACCTCCCTCTGAATCTCCTGGACACTGGTTAAAATGTAGATTCCTAAACCTAGGCTCCCTCCCCATGAATCAGAAACTTTGGGGATGGGGTCAGGAATGTATATTATTAGTAAGTTTCTCAAGTGATTCTTATCAGAGTTTCAGAGTTTTTTTTTTTTTTTATCTTTTCAGAGTTTGCCATTTCGTACAGTTCTCAAATGTTTGAACATTTGAGAACTGTACGAAATGGCAAACTCTGAAAACACTGCAACTTCTAGCATCTGGCCCAGGGCCTGGCGTTTGGTGGGAATACGATGAATGTTTGCTTAACAGATTAATCCACATTTTCTGACACAGTTTAGGGTTTCTTGGATCACATCATACCACCGTAATTTAACACCATTTCTGCATCAGGAAGCCTTTACATTTCAAAGTCTTTTTACTGGAATAGGTTTCATTTTTATGGAGCAGGGGAGGAAAGAGGGATAGAGTTTGGTGGTTTCTCAGATCTCAGGGATGGCTTTTTTATAAACTCAATTGGGACCATCTCGGTGGACATGCTGCTCTCCTTCGGACCTGGGAGTTCGGGGAGGGGAAGAGGAGCGCCCTCCAGATTTGCTGATAGCCCTCTACCTTCCTGGATTGGGAATGAGGATTCTATTGGAAAGAGGGTAGAGCAATGGAAAGGAGCAAGGTCACCAGGGGCATGAAATGGACATGGAAGCTGAAAAATTACTTCTGTGTTCTCTGCTTTATGCTTGAAACTTATTTTCTATTCAGAAACACGTTTGCTTATCTTCTTCCCTTGAAAACAGAAAATAAATGTGGGCTTCACATGACAATGTTGTATCCATTCTTAAAAATAACAACACCACAGAGAAACACAGACACACACACACATGCGCGCGCGCGCACGCACCCATTCCTTGGTGTCTCGTAATGCCCACGATGATGGTTTGCTGTGCTAAGAAAAAGTGATTATTCTTAGTGGTTACTAGTAATGGGCTCTAGAATCAGAGTGACTTGGGTTTGAATCCAGAACCACCACCTAATAGTTGGGTAATCTCAGACAAACTACGGAGCCAGCTACTTTAAGCCTGTTTCCGTAATAATGATAGCTACTTACAGAATTTTCATGAGTAATTAGATAAGATATGTGAAGCGTCTGGTACAACCTAATATCAACATTCAAATACTAGCTCTTTATTTTACGGCTATGTCACGGTGGCCATGGGGAAGTACTTGAATTGTGGTGGAGCCAGTCGTAGTGGAATTTACTCTCCCTGTCTTTGGACTGGATACCAGGGTCATCAGTAAGCACACCATTTTTACCATAAATGATAAATTGTTATTTTAATGATGTGGCAGGCAGCTCTTAGCTGTCGACTTCCTTCGGGAATTAGCTTAGCTGACAGAGCCACCTTGCCAAGGATCTCTCCCCACTGAGAGACAGGGGGAGAAGCATGGTGCTCTCCCCCAGCTCTGGGTAGATTTGAAGGACCACCCCATCTTCCGAACCCCCTGAATTGTTGACTGAGGTTCTCTCAAGACTCCAGTGCTGCTAGACTTCTTCTGCCCAGTTCTGCTTCTTACTTTTCCCTTTCATACTTGTTGAGCTTGGAGCGCTGGCTAATATATGTTTTACACACTAATCTCTCTGCTTCTTGGGGAGCCCAGCTTGCATCAGATGTTATGGGATAGAGCTTGGAGAGTGACAGAAATGGAGAGGAAGCATTGAGGACCTAGAGCATAGAATGATCGCAAATCGTGGGGGAAGAGGCAGGAATGCAGGCAGGACCCAGAGTCTCATATTCACATTTGTGACTTACCATTAAGGTAGTGGGGAGTCACTGAAAGATTCTCCCAAGGAGATTATGAAATCGTTGCAGATCTGTATCCTGAAAGATCTTTTGGCAGTAGGGGAAGGGCCTGCAGGAGGTAGAGTGGAAACAGAGCTCCGAGCTCGAGGATTCTGGGGCAGAGAACAGTTGGTGAGTTCACTCCAATAGGGACACGACAGCGTAACAGTGGTGGTGGGGATGCCATCCGCTGGTGCCGAAGCAGCAGAAATGGAGGAGAGGGGATGGGTTCAAGGCATTTTCTGAGCTAAAAATCAACAGATCTTAGGACCAAGGGGACGTGACTGGTGGTGGCCCTGATTTCAAGATGGGGTCCAAGTGGAACTTTGCAACCAATTCCTTTGAGCCAGAGAGGGAATCAGATGCAAAGCCTGAAACCAAGAAGCGGTGGGGACCAGGGTGGCACCAAGGCTGGTGAGGGAGGGGAAAGTTCCTGCAGAGAACTTGGTAGGAGGTCCAAGGGTTGGAAAAATCCCGGAGTCTGCGCCTTCGCTGGAGCCTGGAGTGTGTACGTGGTGTCCCTTCTCAGTGGGCGGAGTCTGCGGTGAGTGTCTGGAGGAGGTTGTGCTCCTGCACCTGGAGTAGCTGGGCTTCGCATCCCCAGCGCTGATGCCCCACGTCTCAAGAGGCGAGCTCACCCCACCCGGTGCTCCCTGGGGCTGGTGGAGGTGGGGGAAGTGCATTGGCTTGAGATGCCAGCCAGGACAACCACCAGGAAGGCGGACAGCTGGACCGCAGGTGACGCCTCCGCGGCGTCCAGCTAAGCTGCTCTTGGCCATGGCGCCCTCTTGCCGAGCACGCGCAGGAGTTAGTACTAGAGATGCCTTCCACGCAGGTCGGGCTCTGAAGATGTCAGTGGTGACCCAGGTCTGTGGAGCAGCGGATCCGACCGCGGGAGGTATGGCCACGACCCCTGGAAGCCCCTTTCTCTGCCCGCCGCCGCTGCTCTGCCGGGGCTCTCATCCCAGCTGCTGGACTCGAGAAAAGGAGAGGAAGGTAGGCCAGAGACTACCTCTCCATCCTTCAGACCAGCGCTTTGGGTTCTGGAAAGCAAGTCAGGCTGGGGCCTGCTCTTGGAAGGAGGGAGACAGGGGCGAGGTAAGGATGCCCAATAGCAAGGGCCCACGTTTAGTTTTGTTTTCCTTTCTTCTTATTTGTTAGAGAAGATTGCCCGCTGCTAGATAGGCGGTTGGTAAGGAAGTTTATCCTCATGCCCATTTTACTGAGGATCAGGCTTAGTCTACTCGAGGGAAGAGCTAAAGGCAAGTTTCATTTTCTGTCCCAGATGTCAGCTGATGCTGTGGAGAGCAAGCCCGAGGATGGAGAAGGCATCGTTGGCTGGGATGGACAGACAGCCTGCAGAGAAGGACTAGAGGTCCTGAGTTGATCAGGAAGGTATTTCAGGTCTTAGTAAAGGCAGCCCAGGGATGAGCGGGAGGGAAGAGGGAAAGAAAGGCAATGGAGTGAAAAGGAGGTGGGGTTACTTGTGGAGCAGAGATGAAAGATAAGACTAGAAAAGTAGCCTGATCAAGAAAGCTCTAGAGGTGCCTGGGTGGCTCAGTTGGCTTAGCGTCAGACTCTTGGTTTGGGATCAGGTCGTGATCTCATGCATCAGAATTGAGCCTTTCTTGGGCTCCAACCTCAGCGGGGAGTCTGCTTGAAGATTCTCTCCCTCAGTGCCTCCCTCCCTTGTGTCGCATGGCATCTGCTCTCCCTCTAAAATAAAATATAGATTAAAAAAAAAGAAAGAAAGAAAAAGAAAGGTCCTAAATACAGAGCTAAAGATCTTTATTATGTAGGGGAAGGAGAGGTTTTTTTGTAGGGAGGGATGGGAGGAAAACCGACAGGTGCAGAAGGGGGAAAAATGTTACTGAACCTTGAGGTTAGTTAGGTGTTGAGGTCTGAGATTGGGTTGTAGGTGAAGAGAATGGAAAATAGGTACAAAGTATGTCTTTGTCATTTCGTCAGTGATGGAGAGCAGAGTGGCTTAACGCACTGATACCAGCACTCCTTTCTAAACATGAACATTATTTCATGTGATTATTCTCTTCCCGAGCTTCCTCTGAACATCTCTATTCAAAAACAATTAGCTTCTCTGTTCAGAGATACATGGGAAGGTGGCAAATTCTGTTCAACTCTCCTGATACCTTGGAGTCATTCGTGGTGGCTGCCTAGGGTACTAGTTTGTAAAGGATTCTGAGGCCTCATCCAAGCTCTGTGGGGAAGTGTGCTGATCATTAGTGATGTTTGCCATAGCTATAAGAGAGGTTTTTGCAATTCTGAGGGAAATAGAAGTGACATTATGGTCAGGTTGCTTCTTTGGGTTCTGAGTAAGGAGTTGGGTCCAGTTTTGGCTCAGCAGGTTTGCTTAGCCTGGAAAGGTTGTGGCAGATAGGAAGCTCTTTCCAAACAACTTAGGGCAAGTTTCTTGCAGCAGGCATTCCTCTCATTATGTAGATCTCCACGACAGGCCATAGTAAGAAAACCTAGGCTCTGAATTCCATCTCTGCCTTTTATTAGCCATGAGAACATGAACAAACTACCCCTTTCAATCCAAATACTATTCTGTAAAATATTATTTGGTAACATGCTAAATATTTATTTTATCAATCATGTTGTAAAGTGCTTATTACTGCCCAAGTATGAATGTATCAAATGTTAGCTCCTTACTTTCATTTGAAGCAAACCTTGTCTTTTAGGCTATAACCATCAACTTCGGACTAGGTTTTTCACTGGGCAAAATTATATTACAGTGCTTTTTATGAAGATTCATTGAGACATTGGATGTGGAGTGTATAGCATAGAATAGGAAGAGAGAGCTCTCTTTACAAGTTGGTAGAATAAAGGAGACACACTTTCAAGAGTTAGGTGTCTGCACAGCATTTTTTGGTGCAATTATGCAAAGACACACAACTCAGTCATATAGTATAACGTCCCTGTTTTTCCTCGACATAAATAGGTTCATATTATACGTATTATTTTGTGATTTCTTTTTCATTTAACAGTATATTCTTAAGGAGTCTGTTAGGCCACTGCACATAGGTCTACCTATTTTGTTAAGCTCTATATATTTCATAGTATTGATGTATCATAATTTTTTTAGCCATTTGCTTATTGATGGAAATATGTGTTCCCTTTTTTTTTTTGCCTTTACAAATATATTTCTGAGACCATTCATTGCCTTCTGCACCTCTACTAATATTCCTAAAAATTGGAATTACTGAGTCAAACAATATGTATATCTAAATTTTAGCAGGTACTGCCAAAGATTGAATGAATTTATACTCATACTCAGTTTTTGAAAGTTAGGCTGGATAACTTAATGTTTGCTACTGGATATAATTCACCTAGGCTCTTTATATGCTAACTCCTCAAATAATTCAAATAATTGGTGTTGAAAAATCCATACGTCATAAATTCCCTTGAAGTTCCTGCAAAAACAGTTTGTTCGTTCTCTGTCCTGGATTGACTATTAATCTTGCAGATAATTTAGGACCTCTTCTAAGATTAAACAGATATAATTTCAAAGTGATACAAAGTTAAAATTTCAAGTCTTGTTTTATAAAAGAGCAGTCCCTTGCTGTCATTCTCAAGCAGTGATCACCCTAAATTCTTTAAATGATTTTCTTACTTTTTAATTCCTCTTACTCATTTCCTTTACCACCCATAGTTCCTCTCCTCCAATATTCATGGTTTAGTTTTAAAATTTAAAATTTAAAATTTGGGGGGAGGGAATAGATTAACATTGAACATTGACATTATTATGGCAATATAAATCCTATTCACAGTTGAGCTCTGTACTATATATGTTATGAATTCATTTATTTCCCTATACAACTTTTGTTTCCCTCAGAGTTAATAATTTTCTTTTCTTTTCTTTTTAAAAGATTTTATTTATTTTTTTGACAGAGAGAGAGAGGGAGAGATCACAAGCAGAGAGGCAGGCAGAAAGAGAAGGGGAAGCAGGCTCCCTGCTGAGCAGAGAGCCTGATGTAGGGCTCGATACCAGATACCCTGAGACCATAACCCGAGCTAAAGGCAGAGGCTTAACCCACTGAGCCACCCAGGCACCCCAATAGTTTTCTTATTTTTTATTTAATTGGTTCTCTGTGTAGCGATCACTAATCATTTCAAATTCACATGAGTGTGAATATTTCATTTAGCTCCTATGCATCAGATATTCTCTCAAATTCTTCTTTTTGGAGATATCTGTCTTGGTATTGCTGTCCTATTCTAACGGAGACTGCTGTCTCTCTAAGCCTGAGACACAGCTGTTTTTCTGGTTATCTTTCTTCACTATTATTCTTGAGATCATTATCCTTTTCTGAATTGGAAGCCCTGTTTCCTGGATTCTCTGTCTTTCTCTTTGATGATTTATTCCCTTGTTTTGATGGAACGCTTCCTTCCATAGCTCCTTGAGACATGGCGCATGGAGGTTCTTTGTTAGTTTGTTTTTGAGAGTCTGAATGTCTGAAAGTGCCACTATTGTATTTTTACACTTACATGATTATTTACCAGATTATTTTATTTTATTTTATTTTATTTATTTTTTTTTTAAAGATTTTATTTATTTGTCAGAGAGAG
This sequence comes from Mustela nigripes, assembly GCF_022355385.1. NCBI lineage: Eukaryota > Metazoa > Chordata > Mammalia > Carnivora > Mustelidae > Mustela > Mustela nigripes. Next base: position 178,644,653 of record NC_081560.1, on the reverse strand, counting down.
CGAGTGAGAGCGAGCACAGGCAGACAGAGTGGAAGGCAGAGTCAGACGGAGACGCAGGCTCCCTGCGGAGCAAGGAGCCCGATATGGGACTCAATCCCAGGACGCCGGGATCATGACCTGAGCTGAAGGCAGCTGCTTAACCAACTGAGCCACCCAGGCATCCCACCAGATTATTTTAAAATTACAGGCTAGAAATGGTCTTTCCTCAGAATTTTGAAGACATCTCTTTATTGCTTTCTAGCCCCCAGTATCACTGCTAAATCCAATGTCCTTCTGATTTGTGATCCTTTATACGAGACTATTATTTCTCACTGGAAGTTTTTGGGATCTTTTCTTTGTCCTGATATTCCTGAAATTTCACAAAAATGTGTTTGGAGTAGGTCTTTTTAGATCCATTGTGCTGACCCTTAATGGGCCTTTTCGGTTTGGAAACATGCTTCATTGGCAAATTGTCTTGAATTAGTTCTTTGATAATTTCTTTTCCTCCTTTAGTCTTTTTTTTCTGGAACTCCTATTATTTGGATATCAGATTTTCTAGATTGATCTAATTTTCCTTTTTTACCTTTGCTATTTTCTATGTCTTGGTGTTTTGGATGAGTTAATGTGTTACAAAGCACTTAGGACAGTGCCTGGCCAACTTCATCTTCTAATATAACTACTAGAAGTTTCAGTTTGGCTGTCATATTTTACATATCCGAGAGTTGTGTTTGATTTTCCAAACCTGTGCTGTTTGATATGGTAGCCATTAGTCACATGTGGCTGTTTGAATTAAAATTAAATATAATTAAAAGTCAGTTCTTAGTTGCGTTTGCTGCATTTCAAGTGCTTTATGATCAAATGGGGCTAGTGGCTACCGTATTGGACAGTCAGACATAAAGCATTTCCATCATCACAGAAAGTACTATTGCACAGTATTACTCTAAATATTTTTTCCCTTATAATAGCCTGTTATTGTTTTAAGAATGCACATCTTCTCTTTTTTCTGTAAGGATACATATTTTTTTTTTCTTTAAAGATTTTATTTATTTATTTGACAGAGAGAGGTCACAGTAGGAGAGAGGAAGGGAAGAGATCACAGAGAGAGGAAGGGAAGCAGGCCCCCCGCCAAGCAGAGAGCCTGATGTGGGACTCGATCCCAGGACCCTGAGATCATGACCTGAGCCGAAGGCAGCGGCTTAACCCACTGAGCCACCCCAGGATACATATTTTTTAAAGATTTTATTTATTTAAGACAGAGAGAGAGCAAGCACAAGCTGGGGGAGGGGTAGAGGCAGAGGGAGAAGTGAGATCCCCTCTGAGCAGGGAGCCCAAAGCAGGGCTCCATCCCAGGGTCTGAGATATGACCTAAACTGAAGGCAGGTGCTTAACCAGTTGAGCCACCCAGGGGCCCCTCTCTGTGAGGATATAAATGATAAGTTGTTTGACATTTCTTCTGAACTTCTAACTTTATTCTGTTATGTTGTTCACATTTAATATTAGGACATAAAAAACCTGACTGGAAGCTTACTGTGCATGGTTGGGGCTTACTGACTATTGAGATTCATCACATGGTGATCTGATGTTTTGTTAGAGATCACTGAGTATCAGTATCTTAAGTCCTTTCTTCAAAGAAGAATTTTCCAGTCTCCTAACTAGAGTGTATAGGGCTAGCTGTCAATATTTTTGGCTGTTAAACCTGAGAAGAGGGATGGCAGTCTGACTGAACAGGTGTAGGCTTCCACTTACTCCTTTTTGCCTTTAGTTGTGTGTTGTGTCTTCCGATTCAGAGTTTTTCTGGTTCACTATATCCAGGAAGAAAAAACAACCCATACAAGCAAATCTCCACTTTCTGCTGAGGATTTTTTTTTTTTTCAAACTACAACTTCTTGCCTCCTTCAAAAAAAAAAAAAAAAACCCTAATCTTTCCAAAAAGATGGAAGGAGCAACGCATATGCTTCTGACACAACTGTTTGAGAAAGTGGGTTCTTCTAGAGCGGGTGCTGTGTGCTGAGGAAGGCTCTCTGCTAGACCCACGCGGCTGTAGCTGCCGTGTCTACCGTATTGCAGCTTCTCTTCCGGTAATCGTGGCTGTTTGAGCCCCCTCCCCAAGTCTTTCCTTTGGGCTTCTACACACTTACAGGACACCACCTGCTGCTGGTGTGGTCTCCTGTCTACTCAGGGTGGGGGATGAGATTGAACTGGGAGTCCAGCTACTTCATTTGCGTATTGATCTTGTTACCTGTAGCCCTGATGAACTCATTTATTAGTTCTGATGGTTTTTTGGTGAGTTGGAAAGTCAGTTCCTAGTTTTTCAAGATGAGTTGTGGCACTTCATGAAAAACAGTGTATTGGAATTTATTGAAGAATGAAATGAGCTTCCTTTCCCTCTCTATAGTGTGGAAGCACTATTTTCAAACAGAGCCATAACTACTAAATTTTAATATGAAATGCTCCATTCTTCTAGTTAAAGTTGCTGACCTAGCTTCTCATGGACCATGGAAGCTTTGGCTAGAGATGGGGAGCCCATAGTTCTGTGGTTACAGGATTGGGATTATGGTCCAGGAGCCAGTCTCCCCTTGGATCAGCTAGCCAGCTGTTTCTTGGAAGGGAAAGATGTTGGATGACTCAAGGAAGTTCTCCCTACAGGATGAGAAAAAGCAGCACAGAAGTCAGTGAAGAAGGGACAGTAGGTTTCACAGTTGACCTTCCAAGTCTCTTAGGAGAGGATATTCACTTCTTGTTCCTATTCTCTCCACTCTAGACCAGGCCATCATCAATCAATGCCTTGAAGTCAGAATCTCCTAATTCATCTCTTGTTGTTTCCCCCTACGACCTCTGTTCTGTGTCATCGCCACCGTGGTCTTCCTCAAATGCAGATCTTTTGTTGTTATTGTTAAGACTTTATTTTTTATTTTTATTTTTTCTAAATATCTTATTTATTTATTTAACAGACAGAGATCACAAGTAGGCAAAGATGCAGGCAGAGAGAGAGGAGGAAGCAGATTCCCCGCCAAGCAGAGAGCCTGATGCGGGGCTCCATCCCAGGACTCTGGGATCATGACCTGAGCTGAAGGCAGAGGCTTTAACTCACTGAGCCACCCAGGCGCCCCTATTTTTTATTTTTAAAAAACTTTTATTTATTCATTTGAGAGAGAGAGAGAGAATGACCATGAGTGGAAAGGAGGGGCAGAGGGAGAAGGAGAAGCACACTCCCCTCTGAGCAGGGAGCCCTCCACGGGACTTGACCCCAGGACTCCCTGACCATGACCTGAGCCAAAGGCAGATGCTTAACTGACTGAGCCACCCAGGTGTCCCAAGATTTTATTTTATTTATTTATTTAAAGATTTTATTTATTTATTGGACAGAGAGAAATCACAAGTAGGCAGAGAGGCAGGCAGAAAGAGAGAGAGAAGCAGGCTCCCTACCGAGCAGAGAGCCCGATGCCGGGCTCGATCCCAGGACCCTGAGACCATGACCTGAGCTGAAGGCAGAGGCTTAACCCACTGAGCCACCCAGGTACCGCAAGATTTTATTTTTAAGTAATCTCTACATCCATCATGGCCTTGAACTCACAACCCTGAGATAAAAATCCCATGCTCTATCAACTGAACCAGCCAGACACCTATCAAATGCAGATCTAATCTCAGTTACTGTGCTGCTTGGAACTCTCCAGTGGTTTCTCACTGACTCTAGGATCCAATTCAATTTCCTTGGCATTGCTTACAAAGCCATTCATGACCAGACCTAGCCTTTTCTCACTGTTTCTGTCCCTTTTACTTTATGATTCAGTCTTACTAGACTTTAAAATATTTTCAGGTTATGCACAGAATGCTCCCTATGTCTACAGCATGTTTCACGATTAACTCATTCCCCCACGCTCTTCATCTAACAATATATGTAAATAAATGAGAAGAAAGAAAAGATTCATTGCGGAAAACAAAGTGCAGCCCATTTTAAAGATGTAGAAGTTGAGGCATGGAGAATCTGTGTGTCAGTGAAAGGACTGTAAGTTAAACTTTATTATTCTGAGTCTTGGAGTAGTACTCTGAATATCGTGTTTAACTCTTGAATTCTGTTTCATTGTCAAACATGCTCTAGCCTCAAGCTTTCTCCCTGAGTTGGGGTCCTTTCCTTTCACTGCCTGAGGCCATTAACCACCAGGTTAGAGTCAAGACCATAAATGCTGTACTGGAAGCTTAGAGATTCTTTTAAGTCTGGACTCTGGTGGTGGGTGCATTTAGAGTAGCACTCAGACATGAAGAGTTGGGTAGAGAGAATTTGGAATGTAGGAAGGTTCTGAGTGACCCCATGTTCAGAAGTCATTTATATCATTGCTGGAGGTAACAGGGTGCTAATCACTCACCACTCTTCCTTACTTGTTTGAATCAACTGAAATCAAGATGCCAAATAGAGTTTCAAATTTAAGTGGCAGCCAGTGATTCTCAAGATTATCTTCTCTTTCCCAGTTGGAATTGAAATCATCCATCCAGGTGTAGGCAGAGAAGGAGAGAAATAGGTGGAGAGGGATAGGTGGCTTTTTGGTTTTTTGTTTTTATTGTTATTGTTTGTTTGTTTCAGAGAGAGAGAGAGAGAGAGAGAGAGAGCACACACATGCAAGCGACTGGGGCAAGAGGAGAGGAAGAGGGAGAGAGAGAATCCCAAGCAGACTCCACGCTCAGCACAGAGCCCCATGCAAGTCTCAGTCTCATGACGCCATGATCATGATCTGAGCTGAAATCAGGAGTCAGATGCTGAACTGATTGAGCTACCTAGGCGCCCCAGGAGGGAGAGTTGCCCTGTTTTTTAAGCAGTGGTCCTGTGAATATCAGCACTCACCACTCAGATTACTTCTCACTTTTCCCTTAAGTTGTGAGAATTAGAGGAACAATCCCTTTCCCAGTGTCCCATATCCCTAGGTGGGTAGAATTGTCTCGTAGTCTGAACTGCCTTTTAAGAAATGTAATTAAGTGCTTTAATTGTTAGTGTTCTTTTTGTTGTTGTTGTTGTTGTTCTTAAATTTAACAAGATACAAGAAGGTTGAGGGTTTTCATTGTTCTTTTGAATCTGTTTTAACTATTTGCTTTGCTATTCCCAAGGTTGATACTTAGTAGGCACTTTAACATTTGTTAATCAGTTGACTGGAATCACAGAGTGGGTTCCTGAAGACAGTGTTTTGAGTCCCTTTGATTTCATAAGTCATCTCATGAAAAAAATCTACCTTTAAAAAAAAATTTCTAGGGCACCTGGGTGGCTCAGTTGTTGGCTGTCTGCCTTCAGCTCAGGTCATGATCCCTGCGTCCTGGGATTGAGCCCTGCCTTGGGTTCCCTGCTCAGTGGGAAGCCTGCTTCTCCCTCTCTCACTACCCCTGCTTGTGTTCCCTCTCTCGCTGTGTCTCTTCCTGTCAAATAAATAAATAAATTCTTAAAAAAAATTTTTTTTTCTGTCATGCTTTATCACTCTTGCTTTTTCTATGTATTCTACTAGCCCTCCGCCCTCTCCTGAACCGTTTCATAGTATGTCTCAGACACCAGGACATTTCTTCCCCCAAACATTTCAGAATGTATCTTCGAAGGACATTCCACAACTACAATACCACTGGCATACCTAAGAAAAGAATTTTGTAACATTACCTAATATCCACTATGTAGTTAAATTTCCCCCATTGTTCCAATGTCTTACATTTAAAAAAAAATTCAGTGTCAAATCAGGGTTATCTGTTACATTTGGTTATTATATCATTTTTATTTCTTATTTTTAAAGATTTTATTTATTTATTTATTTGACAGAGATCCCAAGTAGGCAGAGAGGCAGGCAGAGAGTGAGAGAGAGAGAGGGGAAGCAGGCTCCCTGTTGAGCAGAGAGCCTGATGCGGGGCTCGATCCCAGGACCCTGGGATCATGACCTGAGCCGAAGGCAGAGGCTTTAACCCACTGAGCCATCCAGGTACCCCATATATCATTTTTATTTCTTTTAACCTTGAGCCGTTGTCTGATTTTATTTTCTGTCTCATGGTACTGGCTTTTGGGAAATCTAGGCCTGTTGCCATAAAATGAAATGCATTGTGGATTTGTCTGATTGTTTCCTTTGGTGTCATTTAACTTGTTTCTCTGTCCCCCATATTCCTTGTAGCTGGAAATGAGATATATCTGGCTAGAATACTTCCTAGGGAGTGTTTTGCTGCAATTGACTTCTCATGTAATCTGAGGAGGAGAATGGGTCCATTCTGCAATCATCACACACCCTCACAGGTAGCATGTGCTATATTAGATGAAATGGGAGAATATAAAGAAATAATGTTTAACGTAGTGCCTGACACATGATAGAGGCTCTATAAATATTTATTGGCTGCTAAAATATGTACAAAAGATAACTGACATTCTAAGGCAATCAATGGTAAAAGTCAAATGAACTGCTGAGTAGAGCTCTAATTTAATTTAATTAACAAATACTTTAATTTTGTTGCAGGAAACTGCTTCTATATACTCTGAGCTAGGTACTGTAGGTCCTGCTAGGTACTGGGAATACACTGATGGTCTGATCTAGACAACCCCAGTTGTTGCTTTTGAGGAGTAAATGCCGTAGTATTCAGAAGCTGGAGAATCAGTTTAAGTGGGAAGGAAGAACTTGTTTAAGGACCAACGATGTAAGCTGGAGTTAGATTCTGGAAGACTTTGAATGAAGGTCAACAATTCAAACCATCAGAGAAGACACTGGTTTTCTTCTAACAGACAGAGTTCGAAAGGGGTTACTATTTGACTTTGGCCAATGTTGCCTTATAACTTATGTGGGTCTTAGTTTTTTCATTTGTAAAATGAGAATAATAATGGCTCATAGAGCTCATATCTGTTTAGCACTCGCCATGTGGTATACACTATCCTACCTATGTATTTATCTATCGGGAGAGAGAGGAGAGAGAGAGATCTTGATCTTTGATCTTCATAGTTCTGTAAGTTACTACCTATAATTATCTCTGTTCGCCAGATGAGCACACTGAGGGACACAGAGGTTAAATGATTTGTCCAAGATTACATAGTTAGTAAATAGTGGAATCCGAGTGGAGCGCAAGCAAACTTGAGAGATAAGGCTCTTAGCTTTTCATACACCAAATTGCCTATAGGGCTGTTGAGAGGATTAGATGAAATAACATATTCACTTGATCAGTGCTTGGCATATCGAAGAGCTTGATAAAGTGAGCGACCATTATTACTTCACTTGAAGAGATCCTTAGTGAAGTGCTTCAAAACATGGTAGATCATTAGAAGTTTGTGAGCTGTAGAACATGTCACAATTTGTATCGATTTCTGGAAGGTTCATGTGACAGCGCTGAGGACGGGATGCAGAAAGAGAGTCTAGACCCAAGGAGATGTTTGGAGAATTGAAATAGCCCAGTTGAACGTAGGGAGAGATCCACCCTCATTAGAGCAGCTTGACAGAAAAGGGAATTTTAAGACAGCATGGAGAGTCCGGCAACGACATTGATGGAATACCTGAAGTGCACACATCACTGCCGGTTACTCTGGGAAAGAAAGAAAACCAACAGCTTCTGAACACCCATGACAGGTGTCATTGCCTTTGTTTTTCTTTCTTTTTTTCCCCCTTTCATTGCCATTTATTGAGCACCTTCTATGGGCAGACCCTTGTCTGTAATCATTTCCCATCCTCACAGCAATGTAGCAAGGGAGGTGTTATTGGTACCATTTTTCTAGATGAGGCTTAAGAGACTTGCCCATGGCGGGGGGGGGGGGGGGGGGGGAGAGAGGAAGAGGATGGAAAGAAAAGGAGGAAGTAGGAAGGAAGAAGAAAAGAAAAGCTCTTTTGAGGGTTCAATCCCAGATCTGTCTGACTTCAAGGCCCATCACAGACTAACAATACTAGTTTGAGCTTTAGGAATTTCGTGAATCTTCTGACACGGTAGGCATAATTTTATAGGCAGGTGGTCACATAGAAGATTCTTAAAGGCATCTATGACTCCAGACGAGAAGAACAATTGTCTTAGACTGCAGAATTAGAAGCATCATCAAACACTATGGTGAACTGCCCTCACTTCGTAGTTGGGCAGACTGAGGCACAGAAAGGGAAGATTTGTTACAGAGTGATTCAAGAGTCGGAGCCAGCACAGGAACCCAGGCCCCTTGTCCTGCAGGCTACTGCGTCTCTCTTTTGAGACGTTACATCAGGGAAGCGGAAGCCTGGAGCAGCTTGGAGGAATTGTAGCGCACTGGGCCGAATCTCCTTCTAGACTGTCTTGCGAGGGGTCAGGCACCTCGGTAGAAAGGTGTGTTAAACTTTTCAAGGACCAGGTTCTAAGTTAGTACTATTTGGTAAATTGACACTTTATGGGGTATTATTAGTCAGGGGCTGCTCTGAGGCGAGCTCAGAGTGAAGGGCCTGCTTTTTGCCTTGTGTATGTTTTCTCCCCAGGTAGAGGCAACCCTGCCTGGGCTCTGGCAAATCAGGCCTTCTTTGAGGGTGCTGGCTGTAGTAGGGAAAAAGGCAGGACACGCTGCTTTCTGTACTAGAAGAAAGTGTCGTCATGCAGGAGCATGTGGAAAGAAACAACACAGAGGAATGCAATTCGTATTCAGATGCCCTCCGTGTTCTATCTTCTGTGAGGCCTTGTGGCCAGCCCCACCTTTTTCTGAGCTTGAAACCACAGCCCCTTTTCCATTTCCTCACTGTATTTAAAATTTTTTTCTTTCTCTCTCTCTCTCTCTTTTTTTTAAATAGGCTCCAGGTCTATTTGAGCCCATCATGGGGCTCAGACTCACAACCCTGAGATCATGACCTGAACCTAAATCAAGAGTCGGATGCTTAACCAACTGAGCGACCCAGGCACCCCAACTCACTGTATTTTTTTTTTTAAAGATTTTATTTATTTATTTGACAGAGAGAGAACACAAGTAGGCAGAGAGGCAGGCAGAGAGAGAGGAGGAAGCAGGCTCTCTGCTGAGCAGAGTGCCCGATGCGGGACTCGATCCCAGGACCCTGAGATCATGACCTGAGCCGAAGGCAGCGGCTTAACCCACTGAGCCACCCAGGCGCCCCTAACTCACTGTATTTTTTTTTTTTTTATTAAAGATTTTTTTTTTTATTTATTTGACAGAGAGAGAGATCACAAGTAGACAGAGAGGCAGGCAGAGAGAGAGAGGGAAGCAGGCTCCCCGCTGAGCAGAGAGCCCGATGCGGGGCTCGATCCCAGGACCCTGAGATCATGACCTGAGCCGAAGGCAGCGGCTTAATCCACTGAGCCACCCAGGTGCCCCCTCACTGTATTTTTAAGGCTCGTTTTATTCTACCCATCACCTAGCCCGGTGCCTGGCACTTAGAAAGTTTGACTTGGTATTCGCTGACTAAGTGAATGAATGAGATTCTGCTTGGGTTCAAAGCTGGATTCTACCACTTCAACCTGCATTATAACAAGTGAAGTTAACCTCTCTGAGCAGTAATGTGGAAAACCCGGAAAGTCTCAGTGATGGTCAAGACAGGTCCTCTTGGGACCAGCGACAAGGAGTAGCAGGAGCCGGACCCTCCTGGCAAACTTAAAGGCTGACTGGCAGTATTGTTCCTACTTCCTTCAGAGTGTGCTCAGGGTCCCTGAGGCCCAGTCCTGATTCAAAGCCTCAACTTTGCTTTTGTGAACATTCGGTTCCCTCCACGTTCTTGGCCTGCCTGAGTAACACTGGGGGAACTTGGAACATTTTCTCTTCTTTTGACATGATGGCCCTTCAGCTTTTCTGTCTCCAGGGCAAAACCGAATTTATGGCAGCATCATTCAAGATGGCTGGTGTTTGGAGAACTCTTGCTCAAAGACAGGAATGGAAGGTTTATGGTTTCTCGAAGAATAGCCCTTTCCACTTCAGGCAGGTTTCTGTTACTTATCTTTGTCCAGAAAATGATTATTGTTTCTAGATAAAGCCTCTGTAGTTTTAGACCTAATCATGATAAATCTACCAAGAATTAATGCCTGTCTGACATTAGACCAATTGCCTAGAAATCATGACACTCCTAAGAAATAGTCATCTTTTTATTGCAATGAAAACAAAGCCTTCCAGGGAAGATGAAAAAATACATTATTTTAATTTTTAGAGGAAAAGAATTCTTTAAAGAGAATTGTCAACGATCAAAACTGGTTGATAAATCACATATGTAACTATGTAATTAAACTTCTCCATTTTCCGAGCCCTGCAATTAGCGTACTTCGTCTAGTTACCCATAATGATTCATTCTTGCTAAGAATGCTGAAGAAGAGGGGAGCCAGGACGAGGAAGTTTAACTGAAAATTTTCTCTCATTTGGATCAAGAAGCAGTGAAGTTCACCGAGGCTGGAAAGCAGGAGAACTGGGTTCTATTTTCTGACTGGCTCACAGTAGCCGAACGCAGCATGAACCAAGGAATGGCTAAGCCTTGCCTATGCCTTCATTCCCTCGGCTATAAAAGAGGAAAATACTGCTTACTGGAGAGGATTGTTCTGCATGAAGCCCTGATGAAACTCTGGGTGTGGCAATTCATTGTCCATTTCCAAGTACCATAAGGCCCTCGTGCATTTTAGTCTGGCGCTTTCCTTTTCTTATCCTAGCAGGCCAGGCCCTCTGTCGGTGGTGGGAGGTACAGGTTTGAATGTACAGTAGCAGCCTTTGTGTGGTGTGAAAAGACAGACATTAATGAAGGGCTAGGCTGCTTTGTTGACTGTGCCTGTGATTGACTGGTGGCCCGGCTTCTGATGATCGGGAATTTATTACTAAGAAAATTGCCATGTGCTCGGAGAGTGGGGTCTTGGAGGTTGCCTCCCCTACCGCTGAGGGTCACCTCGGATGCCTCAGGCGATATGCGCATTGACTGTACGGGGTTCACATTTAAAGGGAAACCCCTCATTGGGACCATGTGGAGGCCGTGGGGGCTTGTGACACGGACACTGAGAATTTTCAGATTTCCATTGGGTAAGGTTGGGGTTTGAGTTCAAAGAGACGATCAGAGCTGGAATGGACCCTGGAGATGACCTGGAGATGATCCAGGGGTCCTCAAAGTGCAGATGGTTCGTGGCCTCAGTGCCATCAGAGAACTTGTTCGAAATGCAGATTTTGGGGTCCCATCCCAAACCAGCTAAATGAGAACCCCTGGGGCTGAGGTTTCCTGAAGCCGTGTTCAGTAAGCCTTCCAGATGACTGATAGCACTCTGCAGTTTGGGAAGCACAGCTCGATGCTTAGCCCAGATGGTCAACGCTTGTGGAAATGCCGAATCTAGCGCCCAGTACGTTGACAGTAGTGCATCTACCGGAGCGGTGGCTCTGTCGCTGTTCGTATCTGCGGAGCTGGGACTAGAACAGAAATCAGTCTTTCCAGCTGCAGCTTTCTCCGGGACACCACATATGGCAGTGGTCCTTAGGAATTCAAATTGCACGGTAGTGACCGCCTCGCCTCGTGGGTGGTGATGGAACACGGGAGAGCCATGTGTTGTTTTCAAAATGGGGGAGGCTTTACATGGATCAGATGGGAGCAGTGGTAGAGGCTCAGGCTAGTTCTTGGGAACAAATAGATTGTGACAGCTTCGGCACCCAAGTCTGCAGCTCCCTGTCCACATCACACTAAGAGAAAATGCTATCCCTGAAGGGTATGAGAGGTGTTCCAGAAAAGAGAAAATTCATCATGGTGATTGATATTTGCTATTCTAACCTCAAATCTCATCAAAGTCCAGCATAAATTTGGCGAGACTCTACCTGTTTTTTATTTTTTGTGTTTTTTTTTTTTTTAGATTTTATTTATTTATTTTTGCAAGGTTAGAGTGAGCACGAGCAAGGGGAGGGGCAAAGGGAGAAGTAGACTCTCCACTGAGCAGGGAACCTGATGCGGGGCTCTATTCCAGGACAACGAGATCATGACCTAAGCCAAAGGCAGACTCCCAAGCAACGGGACCATCCCCAGGAGAGACTCTACTGGTAGGAATCAGTATTCCCACCTATAAAGTGAAAATAATGTGATGTCCCCACTGATTAATTGACAGAGAAAGGGTATTGATAGGATTGGTTTTATAAGGTAAGAGCCTCAGAAGAAAAAAAGAAAAAGAAAAGTTGCATTGATTTTGTAATAATTGGGAAAATCTGGCAAAGTTGACAAAAGGATGTATAAAAGTCACCTGTAGGGGCACCTGGGTGGCTCAGTCGTTAAGTGTCTGCCTTCCGCTGGGGTCATGATCCCAGGGTCCTGGGATGGAGCCACCCCCCAACCCCTGCAGGCTCCCTGCTCAGCGGGAAGCCTGCTTCTCCCTCTCCCACTCCCCATGCTTGTGTTCCCTCTCTTGCTGTCTCTCTCTCTCCGTCAAATAAATAAAAAGAATCTTAAAAAAAAAAAAAAGGTCACCTGTAATCCCATCACCCGGGGGAAAACTACCACTAATGTTTTGGTGTATTTCCTCCTGATCTGAAATTTTAACAAAAACAGCATGAAATCAAAAGATCTTTTCTTTTAAGGGATACTTGCATGTATTGAGTGTCTGCTGTGTGCAAGGCATGTGCTAATTGCTGAAGACATTTTAAATCAGGGAATCCTTATGACAGCCCCACAAAGCAAGGGTTTGTCACCTTGACTACCTATTAGAATCACCTGGAGCGGTGATTGGGGTGGGGGTTAGAAATCTGACATCTGTGCCACAGATTAATTATTTCAAAATCTCTAGGGGTGGTAAATCAAAGGGAGAGTACTTTTTATGACGACACAATGCACATTCAAGACTGAAGAGTTGCCATAAGGTGGACCACTGGTTCCCACATTTTAGTGTGCCTCAGGATCACCTGGAGATCTCATATAAGCAGATTGCTGGGTTACCCACCAGAGTATCGAGTTCTCATTGGCTGGGTCGACAGTGGGGTCTGAGAATTTCTATTTCTATCAAGTTCCCAGGTGATGCAGCTGCTGCTGGTCCGGTACCCCTTTGAGAATCTGTGAGGGAGATTACCTACACCCCATTTTACAGGTGAGAAAAAGGACGCTTGGTTAAATAATTCGCCCAGGGTATACAGAGAAAAATGTGTAGATCCAGGGTATAAACCCAAGGTCAAACTTATCTCTCTACTTCCCTCACCCTGTGTTAGTATCACTTAGCTAATGTCCACTAGTTTAATAAATTGTGCCCATAGCACTATATCCTTATTTATTTATTTAAGAGTCTATTTATTTATTTATTTGACAGACAGAGATCACAAGTAGGCAGAGAGGCAGGCAGAGAGAGTGGGGAAGCAAGCTCCCTGCTGAGCAGAGAGCCTGATGTGGGGCTCGATCCCGGGACGCCGGGATCATGACCTGAGCTGAAAGCAGTGGCTCAACCGACTGAGCCACCCAGGCACCCCAATATATCATTTTTAAACCTCCTGACTCACCCTGCACCCCAAAATTGTAGGGAAGAGGGTCGTAGAAGTGAGTTTGAAAGGTGGCTGAGAGCTTGTTTTTCTTTGGGTTTCAATGGCAGGGTGGGGAACCTGAACTCGATCCTCTAGTCGCTCTTTCTTCTGTTTCTCCAGCCACAGCTCTTTCTGGTCACTGGTCCTGAAGTTTGTAGCTGGGAGAACAGCCCCTGGATGGAGTCCTGGGTGGGGGCTGTGTTTCTGCTGTTCCTCACGGGTTCTGGTCTTAGTGTAGAATATCACTGGAACCGTTTTGTGATTTAATTTCATTGATTGATCTGGTACTTTAACACCACAATCCTTTCTCTGTGATAAACCCAAGCCAGAAAGACTGAAAAGCAACCCCATGTATAATTATTCTCGCTTTGTTTACAAATTGTGCCATAAATGTGGTTGGTTGATCTCTGGATTAGGTTGGGCTAAGGTCCCATGCTTATGAGAAAAGGGACTAGGAAGCCAAAGACCAGGATTCTATAGGGGACAAGCTAGTGGCTGCCTGGAGGAATGGGGAAAGAGGCGAAGGGGATTCAGATCACACTTCCCCCCGATGAGCACGGAGGGGTGTGCTGAATTGTTGAATCATTATATTGTACACCTGAAACTAATATAACACAGTGTTAATCATACTTGAATTAAAAAACAAATTATTTAAAGAGCACCTGGTTGGCTCAGTTGGTTGGGCAGCTATCTCTTGATTTCGGCTCAGGTCGTAATCTCAGGGTCCCGGAAAGGAGCCCTGTGTCGGGCTCCCCACTCAGTGGGGGGTGGGGAGGGGTCTGCTTATCCCTCTCCCTCTTCCCCAACCCCTGCTCTTTCTCTTTAAAATAAATAAATCTTTAAAATAAATAAATACATAAATAAATAATTCAAAAAGACAAGACCAGGATTCTTGCCCCAGTTCTGCCAAATATTAGCCATGTGATTTTTGGCAAATCATTTGACCTTTCTGGACCTCGGTGGCTTCATGTATTAGGAAGAATAAGAATTCCTAATCTCTTTACCTAATGGGATTTTCATCAGATAAGTTTTAGAGTTTTGGAGATCACCTTTGGGTTCAGGTGGTCTTGGACAGGCTGGGAGCGACGGGAGCATTGCTTGGGAGGAGGGAGGCACAGCTCAGGTAAGGAGAGGGGTGGCTGGTGACCAGCGGTGGTGGTGGGGTCCCTGGAGGAGTGCGTGTTGAGCAGAGGGGAGACTGGCCTTGCTGGCATGGAGCCCAGCTCATGTCATTCCCAGGGATGGTCAGACACAGCAGAATTATCTGTGGAGGCTATTTATGCGACATAAATTGGAGGCCATTCAGAACCAATAATTTTAATAGTAATAGTAACAAATTAGTGGTCAATTAATATTACCAGACTTGGGGTAGGGGCTTGTAGCAAACTCCATAACTGCCTCATTCACTTTGCTCAACAAACTTACAAAGCAGGTGTTATTTATTTTTAAAGATTTTATTTATTTATTTGACAGAGCGAGACGCAGCAAAGAAAGGTAACACAAGTAGGGGGAGTGGGAGAGGGAGAAGCAGGCTTCCCCCCCAAGCAGGGAGCCCAAAGCAGGGCTCCATCCCAGGACCCTGGGATCACGACCTGAGCCCAAGGCAGACACTTAACAACTGAACCAAGCAGGCGCCCCCAAAGTAGGTGTTATTGTGCATTAATTTTTTAAAAAGATTTATTTATTTCACTTGTGTGAGACGGTACACCTGCTCATGTGCACACGTGAGCAGGGGGAGGGGAGAGGGAGAACCTCAAGCAGGGCCCCTGCTGAGCACGGAGCTCACGTGGGGCTACATCCAAGGACCCTGAGATCATGACCTGAACTGAAACCAAGAGTCCCCACCCAACCAAGAGAACCACCCCAGCACCCCACCAAGTAGGTGTTATTATCCCCACTTGGCAGCTTAGGAAGCTCGATGTGGTCGCACAGCTAGTCAGAACCTGGAGGCAAACCCAGTTTTATCTGGCACCAAATCCACCCTCTTTCCCTTTATTTTGTGCCTCCTCCTTTGTTCTTGAAGTATTTTCTGGATTCTTCTCTGGTCCTAAGATGGATTCATGGTCATTTCACTCGGCCATCAGGGTCCAGCTCCAATGTTACCTCTTTCATACTTTTTTCCTTCGTTCCCAGTACGGATTTGTTTTCTCAGGATTTTTGGTTTGTACTCGCAGCAGCAATACTCCACACTTTCTGCTTTGTGTCTTAATTATTGGGGTTCAAGAGTGTCTTCCTCCATCAGGCCGTCCCTCAGCAATACATCTAGCTAAGGACTTTTTCTCAGGATCCGTTTGCTGGTAACTGCCTTCCAGGGTGGGACCAGGAGCTCTCAAACCCATCACTAAGGAAAAACTTACATTAAAAAAAAATAATAAATCTGTGCGATTGATTAGGCTCTGTTTCCAGCAGGTAAAATGTGAAGAAGGAAAAAAAAAGTAAAAGAAATGAAGACCTCTATTTTTATAATCCTTCTGCCCCATGGCTCTGAGGAGGCAGGTGACAGTCAATCAGTGGCCTGGAGCTTCACCTGGCTCTGGTTTGCAGCGGGCTTGGCTCTTTGCCTTTGAACCTAGTAATAGAAATGACCGAGAGAGTAAAGGTGCCAGGCCGATAGTTATGCCAAATCCATTCTTCCCATTGATGCTGAGAGGATTTATGGAGGTAAGTCCCATTAATGTTAATGGAAGTTACATGTGTAATTCCCCTTTTTCATCACGGAGAGAATAGAGCTTTCTAGTCCTTGGGTAATTATGGGACCAGCACTGTTGGTTTTTTCAGTTAACTTTTTCACCTCCCTTTCCTGCTCGGACTCTTAAGAAAGGAACTGAATTCTTCTGTTCAAAAAAGAAAATTGCCAAAATATCTGAGAGGTGAAACAAATGTAACTAGATCCACTTGTTTGAGGGGGGGAAAAAAAGGCGAGAAAACACTAGGGCAGGAAGCTGGAGGGTGAGCTCCTGCTAATTTTCAGATCCCAGGAAGCATGTCGTGGTTTGGCTTTTCGAACAATGCAGGGCTTTTCACCGGCAGCCCTTTTCCTCAGGTATTTGAAGTGAGAGGAAAATAACTCCCTGAACATTTTGACTGAATTAATTTTAGCGTGTTAAGATTTGAGTAGCAATGCCTAAGTCCTCAAGGAGCCTGATAAAGAATTAATCTTGGTCTCTGCCTACGACTTAATAAAATATGTTAAATGCCTTGGTAGCTGAGGTTTGGTTTAGAGGAATCTGAGAGGACAGCTGTATTACCGTCCTATTAATTGTTGACCCCCTGGGGGTTCCTTTGTCACACTAGGTGCTCTGCTTAGAGCATACAGCGGGTCAACCCGTTCCTTCGGTGACAAGCAGTGCCTGACCCTCACGTGGAGATGGCAAAGTCAGCAACCTGGTCTTGGTCCATCCATAGGTAAATTTTTCAAAACAGGGTTTCACAGTGAAAAAAGGCAAAGTTTCAACTTTCCTGAGGTCTTCACTTCTGTTATTTAAAAATTGTTTGTTTGTTTGTTTGTTTGTTTTTGTAGCCTGGAGAATAAGAAAGGTATACTTTGACACATGGACAATTTCAGGTTTTGTGGCAACCATCAGGTCTCATGTTGGAAGGGACTTTAATAGTCCTGGAATTTAGCCAAGGGCTCCAAAAACATTCAGTGAGCAATAGGGACCTCAGCCTTGTGTTTAGGATGATGTCTGGAGTACAGCTGAGTGAGTGATTTGAATCAACCTGTCAGTAACAGGTTGTTCTCTTCTTGGGCAACTTTGTATAAGAAAATTCTGCCTCCTGGTGAGATAAAAATATATCTCCCCCACTAGTTCTCTTTTACCTTCCACCCTGTTCTGCTCTCCCACCCATGGGTCCCTGTTTTATCCTCTTAAAACCACAGAGAATAATTTAGAGGTCTCTGCCACTTGAAAATTCTTCATTTGCTTCTTTAGGATTAAGAATGGACACATTTTATTGACCTGCCTTTCTTATTCTGGATGCACTCATATTTTAAAGCCAAAATATGACTGCCTTCTAGATTCTGGTTATTCATTCTCCAGCTCAGCTGTATTTCTCCAATTTGGCTCATTTCTTGAGAATTATGATAGAATACCTTTTGGTCTATCACTTTGTCCTTTAAATCTTCATCACCCAGATTATTGGTCCATGTGGCTGCCAGTCTCCAACGTTTTCCTTTCAGATGAATTAATCCAAGCTTGGGGGAGACCCAAATGCTATGTTGTGTGAACTGCTTTCTCCAGAACAGCCCAGGGTAGTGAAAAGAAAATTAATTGGGAATTAGGAGACCGAGATTTTAGCCTTTTCTCAGTCTTGGACACTCGCCATTTCAATTCCTTCCTATCTAGGCATTTAATCATTATGCAGCAAAGTGATCTTAAATGACACTTTGGATTGTGTCACTTAAAATCCTTATATGGGGGGATGCCTGGGTGGCTCAGTGGTTAAGCCTCTGCCTTCAGCTCAGGTCATGGTCCCAGGGTCCTGGGATCGAGCCCCTCATCAGGCTCCCTGCCCAGCCTGCTTCTTCCTCCCCTCCCCCACTCCCTCTGCTGTGTTCCCTCTCTTCCTGTCTCTCTTGGTGTGGCTCCATGCTGACTACATCTCCCAGCCTCATTTCCCCCTTTCTTTGTGGTTTTCGTTATGCTCCAGCCTCACTGGCCTTTCCCTAAGGTTTGTCCCACCTCAGAATCCTCCTGTAACCGTTTTTGCCTCCTCATATGCTTCTGCCCTCAGTTTTGGCCCAGTTAATCTCTAGATTTCAGCTCCCAGATCCCTTCTCCACGTAGCTCTTCCGTCACCTGGAAGAAGCTTCTCGCTAAGTGACCAGCGGCAGAATCGAATCCCAGCTCCCGGAGCTAAGCAGAGTCCAAGCCTCCAGCCTGCGCTTCTGAGTCGTGCCCCGCTGGTTCTGTGGCTCTTCCCATGGATCCGAATTCTGCACAGGTTCTGTCGTCTGTGCATGCAGGGATGGGTGGTGACGGTGTGGTACCTGGGTCTTCCAAACATTAAAAAAAAAAAAAAAAATGCAGTTCCCTTAAGTTGAAGGGACCAGGTTCAGGAAAGGAAAGAAAGGGCAAAGGGAACACACGTTTATTGATGACCAGTTTCGGGCTTGGACAAACTTTTACTGTCAGAGGCCGGATAATAAATGTTTTAGGCATCGTGGGGTGTGCATTCTGTTCTGGACGCAAGTCGGTGGTTCTAGCTGCAAGCGACCGTAGACGGTATGTCCGTGAATGAGTGTGGCAGGGTTCCAGTAACCCTTTCGTTACAGAAACAGATGTTTTAGGCTGCTGGTCATTGTTTCCCAGGCCCTGACTGGTGTGCACCAGATGCTTTATGTGTATTTACTCTTTATGAAAATCTGATAGGCAGTTCTTTATCCATTTTCTAGGCTCAAAGGAGGTGAAATAAATTGTCTAGAGCCACCCAGGTTAGCCTGGGAAAGAATCAGGACTCTAACCTGGACGTGTCGATGTAAGAGAAAGGAGATCATCAATAATTGTTAATTCAGCAGTTCTTTATTGAGTACCTACCCTACGACTATGGTGGTGCCAAACCTTTGGAAAGACTAGCATCTTTATACTTCGCTTTTACCTGATCACACAGTAAGATTTTAAAATAATCTGCAGAGACATCATGGTGTGGTAAAAAGGAAGTTCGCTTTGCAATCAGACCTGCCTCAAATTTTAACTCTGCTATTGAAGGACTCTGTGAACTTGGGCAAGTTATTTAAGGTCTGGCCTAAGCATCTTGAGGCCAAAAACAAATGAAGTGATATTGGCAGGGGTGAGCCTCCATGAAATAAGTTTTAAGTGGAATTTCATATAGGAAGGGACATTGCACTTTTTACTTATACTATTTGAATTTTTTCTGTACTAGGTACTGATAAGGTCTTTTTTTTTTTTAAGATTTTATTTATTTATTTGACAGAGATCACAAGTAGGCGGAGAGGCAGGCAGAGAGAGAGGAGGAAGCAGGCTCCCTGCTGAGCAGAGAGCCTGACGTGGGGCTCGATCCCAGGACCCTGAGATCATAACCTGAGTCGAAAGCAGAGGCTTTAACCCACTGAGCCACCCACGCACCCCTGATAAGGTCTTTTTGATTGTAAGACTTTTAAAAATAAAGGCAGGCATTCCTTATGTCCCCTTGAGGGCTGCTCTGTCTCTAAAAAGTTGGCTTGTGTGATGAAGCATTAATTGTCTCCACCAGCAGCCTTTGGAGGAGATTCAGGGAGCATAAATACTGAGTTTGAAAGTGAGTCACTTGGGGTGCCTGGGGGGCTCATTTGGTGAAGCCTCTGCCTTCGGCTCAGGGTCCTGGGATTGAGTCCCACATCAGGCTCTCTGCTCAGTGGGGAGCCTGCTGCTTCCTTTGTCCTTCCTGCTCATGCTGTGTGTGTGTGTGTGTGTGTGTCTGTCTGTCTGTCTGTCTCTCTCTCTCTCTGACAAATAAATACATATAGTTTAAAAAAAAAAAAAGAAAAAAGAAAGTGAGTAACTTTTCAAGTCCTACATTCTTTCTCCTTATTTCCTAAGTGACAAGGGAATCATTTGGGAGAGTGACTGGTACAGGCCACATCGTGATCTTGTGTGATACTCAGAGTAGAGTTTGGCACATCAGTGGGTTATTACAGTCGGCCAATGTTTAAAGAAGATATAGTGGGAGAAGTTAAGTGGTTTGTGAGAAAGATGATTCTGAGCAAAATAGAGCTGCTGTTCTTAGAGGATTGTTTTAAGTGTCCAATTGTATTACATCAACTTCATTTTGATGATTGGAATCTCTTATTCCATAGGCTAGATCATCTCAAATTTCAGACCTTCAGAAGCACACCAGAATGCCTTCTTCTGCTCCTGGAATGAGCCTCCATTGCCAGAAAAACTGGCCATTCCTTTTCTGTGCCTATTCAGTTGCTTTGAATATACTCTACTGCATTTTACACGATGCACCTTGCAGATGCCCTCACTGGAGGCAGTCCTCTCGCTCTGTTGCCCCGATCTATGTCTGATGTGTTCATGGAAAACCCCAACCTTCAGAAATCAGCGTGGGAGATTAAAATATAAGCTAGGTCATGGTTGAAAGTTTGGCATTTGGTGCAATTTTAGTAATCCATAACCTTCATATCTTTCTGCTTGTATCAGATGAAAGGTAAGCTCCTTTGACCCATGAAGTTGATCTGTGAACTCTGTCAAAAAATTAAAAACCCCACAGTTGTAGATCATGCACGCCATTAGCATAATTTGCCACCCAGGGTGTAAACGTAGGTTCTCTAAATTGGGACATAGCACATATAGTCTTTTACGGTGTGTTAAGAAAAGATTATTTGACATGGAGTAGAGTGAATGAGAAGTTTTCCAGAGCATTAGTACTCTTTTTCTCTTCACTTGCTCTTCCAGAAACTGCGAGTTGTCAGACAAATTTAAATCTAGTCAATGAGCTAGATACTACACTTCAACCAAATGAGACCACGTCGTCTAGCGGAATCTCTGGGGGGTTGAACAGAGGAGTGATTCGATTTTCACAAGCTTATTGGCTTGGTAAATGAGGATGGAAGAAAAAAAAATCTCAACTAGACAAATGCAGTCTTTGAGTTTCAGAGAACCAGGTTATGAGCTGAAATAATCAAATGGTGAATTTGAGCATCTGAATTTCCCCTTGCCCCCACTCTGGGGCTTCCTTCTCTCCCTTTGTGTGTGTGTGTGTGTGTGTGTGTGTGTGTGTGTGTGTGTAGCTTGGGTGTTTGTAGGACTTACTTCACTGTTATTAAAGCTTTGTAAGATTTCTCTAGGATCTCCATGATGATGTTCCCCTTTTTTAATTCCTGAAATTAAAATGTGTTGGAATGCTTGGCTGCCTTTCACTCCCTCCTCAATGGACCCTTTAGTTTTTCACACCAAGGTGTCCTTCTTCAGGGTGCCAGGTCAGGCTACCAAAACAGCTTCTAGAAGGGGATTAGGACCAATTAACATCTTTGTACACAAAAGCTCCTGGCAGCTGGACAGGCAGGCTGGTGGCGGCTCCGGGGCTGCATTTTAAATAGGGGCCTTCTGTACTTGAGTTCAAGTAGGAAGAGGTGGAGAAAGTTTTTATTTATCATTGAAAATGCTGTTTTTGGATAAAGTCTAATGAAAAGAAAAGTAGTGTTCAGAAGTATCTAACAAATACCATTTGAATGTTAGTCTATATTGTATGCAATTCTATCAAGGATGCTCTCTCAATATAGCCGGTTCCTGGGCACATATTGAGATGAAGTGATGTTTCTTCACATAGCAATTTTGTCTTTACATTTCTCTTGTTCTCTGTTTAAAAAAAGTTCAGCTGGATCCCTCAGCACAAAAAGGAGCTGCTCCAAAGGATATATGGTCTTAAAAGCCAGTGGCCTTTTCATGAGAAATCTATCGTATGGATACCTGTACCACAAAATCTTTGTTTAGGGCAAAATAAAGTGGAGAGAGGCATTGTGCAAAGTTTTGTTTGTTTGTTTGTTTGTTTTGTTTTCTTTCGTTTTGTTTTGTTTTGCTTTTTTCCCCTTAACGCTTTGATTTGAGAGGGGCTTGGTAATTTTTGTTTTCATTTTAATCACATGGATCAGATTCTTAGCACTTCTTATTTTGTGCCTTAAAAACATATTTTTCTTTTTTTGAGGTGGAACCTATTTTTGATCAGTAAGATGAAAGAGATTTTGTGAACCAAGTCATTGGGAAGAGTCTTAAACAGAGGTCCAGTTGGGCTCCGTTAAGAGTAAGGTGGTTAAAGGTGCAGTGTTTCGACACTTGGGTGAGAGTTTTCAGATCCGTTCTGAAGCTCAAGGGCAGAGTAGGAGTGTTTTCAGTCCATTTACTACTACGCCTTTCCAGCTGCCTTGTCTGCAAGGTATGTGCAGCTTTCTCAGGGAGTGAAAATTCGAGAAAACAAAATGCTGCATTCAGAATTTACAGTAGGAGCCCATGGGGGATACCTAGAAAGCCGAGGAAGAAATTAATTAACATGTGGTAGGTCAAAAGAATGATGGTGATCACAGATTTGCCAAATCCGGGCGCCAAGTGTAGGGGGAGATGTGACGACCTAGTCCTTCTTTTTCCTGCCCTGCGATATATTTTTGTTTCACAGAAGCAAACGATGAAGAGCGTGGTATGCATTTCTCTTTCAGTGGCTTGAATGGAAAATGTTTTGTTTTGTTTTGTTTTTTAAGTCAGCCTCCTGGCCCCTAATCTAAATTATGGTCATTTTCAGTTTCCTGGGTTTTATGCATAACTCTAGATTCTTCTTAGTGTGATATTTCCGAAGCAAACCTTAATACAGTCTCAATGTGTGGCTTCCCCCCCTGGGTTTTAGTTTCGGATACTGTATTGTGAGTCTTCTGACACGTTCAGTCCCCCTCATGTTAAATGGTAATTGCCCGACGTATAGGTGAGGATGGAAACATTGTTATATTTGGTTCATTTTTCACACTTGAGCAGTTACCCCTTTTTCTCTCTTGCTGTATGCTTATTAGGGTATGAAATGCAGGTGTGTGGGAAATGGCTAGCGGACATTGACAGGTTATTTTGTTGGTCACTGCCTAATTAGTAGCATAGTGGATGCACCCTGCTAAGCTTTAGTGTGGGGCAGCAGAGCTGGTCTGTTCTAATTTCCTCACGGCTTTGATATTCACCAAAAGATTGACGGTTTACACAAAAAGCCACGGCCCGAAGGAGGCCTGTGGAAACAATGAGCCTTCTTGCTTGTAGACACCACAGATGTGAGAGAAAGCTGGCTAAAAACAATTGGCTGACACTGTCTAATTGTCTCCGATGTCAGCGTCATTAATGTTTTCCCATGTAAAACGGAGAAGGCCAAGGTTGTATCCTCCCTTTATTTTGAGTCACATGATTATGTAACTTATCGAGATTCAGATTAAGTGTTAATTGTATTTGTGCAATAAAGACACAGAAGCTACCTTGGATTTAATGAGTATGTGCTTAATTAATTTTGACAGCTTTAATCTTTATTACCTCTGGTATAATCCTTATCGGCATTAATAGCATTTTTCTGTAATTCGGTTAGCATAATTCGGTAACATCAGCATTAGTAGTATTGAGTGATCATAGATATTTATGTTGCTTTTTGAGTTCAGACCAGGGAAATGATCATGAAAGTTTGCTTGCCTTCTGGGAAGCTTCTCGTCAGTGCGTTAAGCAATAATTAGGACAAATACTTCGGGGGCATCGGCAGAGCTTTGCAAAGTAGACAGCTGACTCAAAGGCTCTAAAGGGACACAAGGTAATAGTCAAGAAGCACCAAATGGCAAGGTTACTCCTGTGAAACTCCCAACCCATTTTTATCAACGAAATGGTTTTAAAGATTTTTTTTTTTTTCCTGGATGAGGGGATACCTGGGGAAGGTGAAAACCCTAAGAAGAAAGGACAGATTGAACTGAAATTAAACTTTTTTTTTTGCAAGGTAAGACCTGTCGTTTCCCACAGTGCTGATGGTACACCCATCCAAACCCAAGTGTATTTCTTGTCATTGCAATCAGCAAATATTATCATACAGTTTGCACTGTGCAGCAACATCAGGGACATCAAAATAAGGCAGATTCTGTAGTTTCTGCTCCTTTTGATATTGTCTAGGCAGTGCATTTTTTTTTTTTTTTTCTTCTGAGCAATGTAGTGGCAGTGGGACAGAGCTGTGTCCTGGAGAAGAGCTACTCTTGTGATTTATTCATTGTCTCGGAAGCTTTTGCGCTCAGGGGGAAGCCCCTGTATCTCCTATCTCGAGCCCTACATGGAGTTAAAATGTATCAAACTTGATTCCCAAAAATAATCTCTTCGAAAAATGAGCCTCCCCAAAATCGTTTTTCCCGAAAAGCCCCATGTTTTCCTCTGAACCTTTTATTACCCAGGTTTGTTACTCAAGTACACAACTGCCCTTGACCGGAAGCATTAGTTTTTGAACCTGGAGTCGCGGGCAGAAAATTACACGGCTGAGTGTCTGGCTTCCGGTATGCCTTCTTCACAACAAACCCTGTGGACTGTAATCCACACAGGGGCTGCCCAGTATGGGGGGGTTGCCCAGACAGCATCCACGGGGGTCTCAGAGGGAATGTGCCACAGCACAACTTAGGACCCCAGAGCCTGCTGTCCCTGAAAAGGGAATAGCCTTTGGGGGTCAGGTAGATCTGAGTTAAAATCTGGCCTCTCCTGTACTAAGTGTGAGACTTTGGACATGACCTTTCTGAGTTTCAACTTCTTCATATGTGAAAGAGGTAATAATGCCTTGCGGGGTTGGTGTGAGACTTAGGGATAATTGTGTAGTGCTCCGCACAGGACCTCCTGGGGTAGCAGTACAGTCCATGGCGGTCACAATGACCTTCTCTGCTCTAGGCTTTGTCTGCCTTGGGCTCCGCGCCCTCCGTGTTCTAGGTGCCTACACCTGAGCTTGTTACCTGACCCGTTCGTGCTTAGTTCCCCGTAGGTAACCTGCGGATGGTCCCAGTATGGTGCTGTGGGGAGGATCAAGTGAGCTGATGATGGTAGGTTCATAATAACAGACTCAGTGACTATGACCAACACTGACGCTGATGGAGGGCTCGCTCAGGGCCAGACTCTGTGCCGCTTGTTTTTTTTTAACGCACTTTATCTCACTTAACGTGCACACCGCACGGAGTCTGAGAAGGTATAACTCACGAACCATCCCCCTTCCTCTTAAACCCTTTAGTTTCTGTCCCTTCCTTATGCGCCCCTCCCACCAACTTTTAAAAAAAATTCCCTTCTCTATAGACAGCAAGACGGTGTGAAATAAGTCCAGGCTTCTCCATAAAATGCTATTTGCTCATCGTGGTTTATTCCAGAATACAAGCTGTTCGCATGCGGCTTTTCTGTCAATGACCTGCACCACCTGGGGACTGTTCCCTCACCGTGGGCAGATCCTTCTCATGGGGGGGCAGATGGCTGGATCTGGAAAATACCCTCTTCTTCCCCCTCTGTTTTTATTGGTTTAATTTGCCCCCAGAGGGGATAAAATTTTACAGCTTTTAAATACTGTGCCTTCATTTGTATGTATTGGTCTATTTATTTATCATTTAAGCCAACAGCTTCAAATCAGTTCAGCAGACATTTCCTCAGCAGTCATTTGCAAGCTACTATGCTGCACGTGAAGAACACAAACCTGAATTTGGGAAGGTCCGTGTGTTCTCGGGATGGCCAGTGCAGGCTCTGCAGTCACGTCTAGGTTACATCATTCATGTATCCCTTAATAGCTTACAGAAGATCCCGGATCTCAGACTTTATCCTCCTTTGCAAAAAAAAAAAAAAAAAAAAGGTTGAGACTATCAGTGCCACATGATTGTTTTAAAGGATTGAATGAAATAATGTATGTGAAGCAGTCATCACTCACTAAATGGTAGTCATGAATAAGACAGAATCTTCCCTCCTTGGAGGAAGCAGAGACAGAGAAAAGAAAATTTCTGCGGACTGTGGTTAAGTGTACTAGAGTCATTCTGGCAGGGTGGGAAGAGGGAGGCTTAGGAAGCCTTTCCTCCTGGAAAGGCTGGTAGCTGACTTTAGTCTTAATGAATGAGGCAGAGTTGTTCAGGTAAAGTAGGGCAAGAGACTGGGTTTTCCCAGGGAAAGGGACAGGCTGAGTAAGGGCACAGGGAAGAAAACATGGTATGTTCCAGAAACTGCATGAAATTCATTGTTACTAGGATCACAAAGTCCTCAGGTTGGGTTTACCTGTAGGAGAGGCTGCTTGGAAGTGAGCTGGCCCTGTGTAGCCTTCCCTTTGTTTTACTCCCCTCAGTCTACCTTAGTAGGTTCCCCGCCCGCTGCCTTTACCAGGTGCCGTGGACTAAAGAATGCCTGCTCTTATTTAATTTGCTTAGCTTTTGCTCTGAATGGAAACGTTATCTATAGGGGAAAATCTTGTCTATAATTTGAGGAAAAGTCAAACCTGGATTTCCAGAGCTTTCCTTACCAGCTCTGTGAACTCACACTGTTATTTAACCTGTGTCTCCGGTTTGTCGTCTATGAAATTAACAGTTTGCATAGTAAGAGTATTAACCTCGTCCGGGATCCTTTAGGATTAAATGATATAACACACGTAAGGCTCTTGCGACAGTCCCTGAAACAGGGAAAGGGCTCACTAAATGTTAACCCTGACATGTTAACTAGTCCCAGAGAATTCCCATTCAGAGGAAGACAGGATTTAACTGAGAGAAATGGTGGAATTTTCCAGCATGATGTCATTTGCTATTCGGAAACAGACTGTGAGAGAAATTAAAAAGGTGATTCATTTCTTTCGATTTTATCTTCTAGAGGAGCATGCACGGCTACTGCCTATACTGTAATTCGAAAGGGAAACACAGATTCCAAATAGTGATTCCAAGCCTCCTTGTGCTATTCTCTCACCAAATCCAGAACTTTTTTTTTAATTTATTTTTTATTTATTTTCAGCGTGACAGTATTCATTATTTTTGCACCCCACCCAGTGCTCCATGCAATCCGTGCCCTCTCCAATACCCACCACCTGGTGCCCCGATCTCCCACGCCCCGCCCCTTCAAAACCCTCAGATTGTTTCAGAGCCCATAGTCTCTCATGGTTCACCTTCCCTTTCAATTTCCCCCAACTCCCTTCTCCTCTCTATCTCCAAGTCCAGAACTTTTAAACAAAAGCCCTGAGAACAAACTCATTCCCGTGGGCAGAACCGCCCCCGCCCCGCCCCGCCCCGCCCCGCCCCGCCAATGGCTGACTGGCTCCTCCTTCTCCCTTCCGCCCCCTTCCCACCGTCTTAAGGTCTCCCCACCGTCTTAAGGTCTCCCCACCTTCCTCCCTTCCCCTTCTCCTCCCACTATGCCTTAAGCTTCCTTCTTTGCAAATTAGGTTGCTTGGCTTGGAGAACAGTGTGGGCTGGTTTTTCACACTCGTGGCTAGGAGCCCTTGTGCAAGACACCTTGCACACCCATGTGAAAGGGCCCTTATCCCCCCTCTGAATTCTTGACTCCTATTTGAGCCCACCGGGTAAAATATACAGAATACAACATTTACCATCTTAACTTTTTTTTTTTTTTTAAAGATTTTATTATTTTTAAATAATCTCTAAACCCAGCATAGGGCTCGAACCCACATGCCCAAGCTCAAGAGTTATGGGTTACGCTGACCGAGACAACCAGGTGGCCCCTTCTTAAGTGGAATATTGTGTGACCCCCTTTTTAAGTGTGCAATGTTATGTAGTGTTAAGTATATTCATATGGTTTTTACAGCCAGTCTCTAGGACATTTTCATCTTGCAAAACTGAAATTCCACGGGCATTAAACAATTCCTCATTCTCTGCTCCTGCCACCGCTGGCAACTACCATTCTGCTTTTCATCTCAATGAATTTGGCTACTCTAGGTACCGCGCATAAATAGAGTCATACAGTTTTTGCCCTTTGGGGACTGGTATAGTTCACACAGCTTAATGTCCTCAGGGTTCTTCCGTGTTGTACCATGTGTCAGAATTTGCTTCCTTTTTAAGACTGAATAATATTGCAGTGTGTGTGTGTGTGTGTGTGCATGTACTACATTTGGTTTATCTCTTCATCGTTTGATAGACATTTGGGATTTGGGTTACTTCCACCTTCTGATCATGGTGAATACCACTACGGCCAATATGGGTGTGCAGATACCTCTTGGAGACCCTGCTTTGGATTCTTTTGGATATTCTCGAAGAAGTGGAATTGCCGAATTATATGGTAATTCTACTTTTAACTTTTAGAGGAACTGCCCTACTGTTCCCATTTGTAATGGAAATTTGTAAATGTTACATCCCATGAACAGCACTCAAAGGTTCCCATTTCTTTGCATCTTTGCCAGCACTTGTTTTCTGTTTTTTTTTTTTTTTTTGATAGTAAACTTCCTAATGAGCGTGAGGTGGTATCCATGGTAGTTTTGATTTGTGTTGACCTAATGTTTAGTGACGTGGAGCTTCTTTTCATGTGCTTACCGGCCATTTGTGCAGCTTCTCTGGAGAAATGTCTGTGCAAGTCCCTTAGCCATCTTTGAATTGGGTTGCCCATTTTCTTTTGTGGTTGTTCTTGAGTTTTAGGTATTCTCTATTTATTCTGGATATGAATTCCTTATCACATGCATGATTCACACATATTTTCTTCCATGCTGTGGTCTTTTTTATACTGTTAATACTGTCTTTTGATGCATAAAATTTTTAAATTTTCATGAAGTCCAATTTGTGTATTTCTCTTTTGTTTCCTGTGCCTTTGGTATCATATCCAAAAGATTATTACCAACCCCAGTGTCAGGAAGCTTTTTAAAAAAATTTTATTTATTTTACAGAGAGAGAGAGAAAGAGAGAGGCAGTACAGGCAGGGGAAGTGGGAAAGGGAGGAGCAGGCATCCCACTGAGCAGAGAGCCCAATGCGGGACTCAATCCCAGGACCCTCTCTGATCATGACCCGAGCTGAAGGCAGATGCTTACCCACCACTGAGCCACCCAGGTGCCCTGCCTTTTTCTTTTTCTTTCTTTTTTTTAATGAATCTTTTGTTAAAGGTTTTCTTCTGTGAGTTTTATAGTTTGAGGTCTTACATTTAGGTTCTTGATCCATTTGAGTTAATTTTCGTACATGATAATAGGTAAGAGTTCAGTGTCACTCTTTTGCATGTGGATATCCAGTATTCCCAGCACCATTTGTTAGAAAGATTGTCTTTCCCCTTGAATGGTTTTGGCAACCTTGTCAAAAATCATTTGACAACATATGCAAGAATTTATTTCTGGGCTTTCTATTCTATGCCATTGGTCTATATCTGTCTTTATGCCAGTACCACACTATTTTGATCACTGTAGATTTGTAGTAAATTTTAAAATTGGAAAGTGTGAATCCTCTAGTTTTATTGTTCTTTTAAAAAAATTGTTTTGTCCATTTGGGTTACTTGAGATTCCATATGAATTTTATGATGGATTTTTCTATTTTGCAAATAAATCATTGGGATTTTGTTGGGATTACACTGACTCAGTAGATTTCTTTGGTAGTATTGACCTTTTAACAATATTAAATCTTACAATTATGAAAATAGGATGTGTTTCCATTATAAATGGAATATATGTATTTCTTATTTAATTTTTTACAGCAGTGTCTTATATCTTCATTGTAACCTCTTTGGTTAAGTTAATTTATAGGTATTTTTATCTTTTGATGCTATAATAAGTGGAAATGTTTTTGTAATTTCCTTTTCAGAGTGTTCCTTGTTAGTATACAGAAAGGCAATTGATGGTTATGTTGAGTTTGTATTTTGCTACTTTGCCGAGTTCACTTATTCTCAACTTTTTTTGTGAAATCTTTGGGATTTTTACATGTAAGATCATATCATTGGCAAACAGTGATAATCTTACTTCTTCCTTTCTAATTTGAAAGTCTTCTATTTCTTTTTCTTGCTTAATTATTGTGGTTAGAAGTTCCAGTACTGCGTTAAGTGGTGAAAATGGGCATCCTTGCCTTGCCTTATTCCTGATCTTAAGGAAAAGCTTTTCCATTGAGCATAATGTTTGCTGTGGGTATTTCACATATGGCTTTTATTATTTTAAAGTGATTTTCTTCTATTCCTCATTTTTAAGTTGTTTTTATCATGAAAGGGTGTTGAATTTTCTCAAATGCACTGTCTACATCAGCTGGGATGATCGTATTTTTTTTTCCCCTCATTCAGTTCATATGATATATTACACTGATTGATTTTTGTGTGTTAAAACATCCCTGCATTGCAAGAATAAGTCCAACATGGTCATTACCTGTGTGCGGAGGGTCGGGCTGTGTTCAGGCTTCTCTTGGGGCAGGGATCCTTCCATACCACTGGGATGGGAGATGGGTGGCTACTGTTATGCTAAGAGCTGAAATTGACTGAAATTTACCACCAGTCCTTTTGCTGAAATTTGCATGCCTTCAATAGACTCCAGGATTCCGAAACAGTTATATCAGACAGATTCCACCAGTGTGATTGTTGTCTAGACATGGAGACAGATTCCTGGTGCTTCCTAATTCTCCATCTTGCCAGAATCATTCTCATTTTTCTTAGTAGTATCATTTGAAGAAGAACTACTTTTAATTTTTTAATACTTATTTTTTAAATAATCTCTACACCCAACCTGGAGCTCAAACTCATGACCTTGAGATAAAGAATCTCATTCTCTTTCAACTGAGCCAGCCAGGCATTGCTGAGCCACTTTTAATTTTGATGAAGTCTAATTTATTTATTTTTTTCTTTTTTCATTTGTGCTTTTCTGTTCTAAGATTTTTGGTCATCTTAAGATCACAAACATTTTGTGTTGTTTTCTTTCAGAAGTTTTAGAAGTTTAGCTCTTAAATTTAGGTCTGTTATCCATTTTGAATGAGGTTTGTTAAATGATAGGAAGTAAGGATTGAGATGCTCCTCAATGATTATGATTATCCAATTATTGAAAAGACTGTCTTTTATCCACTGAATTACCTTCTTTGTTAATTCTTTCTTGAAAATCCTTGTTAAAATCAATTGACAAATATATGGTCTTTTTCTGGACTTCTTTCTGTTCCATTAGTCTATATATGCCTGCCCTTAAGCCACTACCATGCTGGTTCCGTAGCTGTAGCTTTGTACTAAGTCTAGAATTCAGGTAGTGTAAGTCTTCCCACATCGTTATTTTTCAAAACTGTATTGGCTATTTCAGATCCTTTGTATTTCCCTATAAATTCTGGGACTGTAAACTCTTTGGATACAGGAGTATGTCCAGTCTTTAGTGTTCTTCCACAGTGCCTAATGCAGTACCTACTAAGGCACTTTTCTATATTTTTTGTAGACTGATCATTTAGTGAGAACTGAGGGAATCTATAGGTTCCAACTCACTGGATCCTAGAATCTTAGGCTGAAAGAGGATGCACGGGGACACTAAGATGAAGATTAGGGCCAACCTTCTCATTAAAAAGATGACACAACTGGCACCTAGAGAGATTAGGCAACTTGTTTAAGGTCACAGGGTAAGTCAGAGACAGGACCAGAACTCCGGTCTTTGACCCACCTACTCTTAAATCAGGCACTGGGTTTACTGGGTTGGTGGATCTGTGGAGCTCTATTTATCTGCCAGAGATGGGACTTCATTTTACCTTTACCGCCAGGGTTCATCAGTGATGTGTGAGGTCATTGGGATACAGAGAGTAATAGGACATGGTACTTACCTGCGAAGTATTTATGGTCTATTGGTAGCTACTTTTGTATGTCTCACAGAAAGTGCCCCTAAAGAAGGTCTTTGATGTGTGTGTGGTCTAGGAAATTTGCCTAAAAGTAGACCATAGGCATCTGTATTTTAGTGATAGACTTAAGGCAAGTGAGCACCTGTGTGAATTTGATCAAAGAGTCTTACTGGAGGCACAAGCAGCAATGCCAAAGACAAAATTCTTGCAGAGCAAATAGCCTCCACACTGCAGGTGTTGCCCTCCGTACACCTGGATTGGAGGACTTGCTAAACCCAGACATTCTGACTTCTTAATGGAGGACCATGAAATTGACAAATTGGGGGCGGGGTAGGAAATTGCATCTCTGAAAGCTTCCAGTTCATCATTCTCTTTGGAATGACTCAGCTCTTTCTTTCCTTCAAGCTGTAATTTCAGTTTCTTTCTCTAATGGACATATTGACATTTTCGTTCTTGTCTTTAACCTTCTGGCCTACTGAAAATGTCTTTAAAAGGAAATAGAGAAGTTGGAAATGTGACTTGAAAAATAACTTTTATGCAAAGCAACTCTATCAATATTAAGATTTAGTCAATGCCTCCTACTGGAACATTTCTAAACTTTAATCAGCTGTGAATTAATATTGCCATTTTGCTGTAATAAAGGACATTTTCATTCTTTTTAAGTACTTTTATTCATAGTTGTTAAGCAGAAACCAATGGGGTTTTTTTGTTTGTTTGTTTGTTAAAGATTTTATTTATTTATTTGACAGACAGAGATCACAAGTAGGAAGAGAGGCAGGCAGAGAGAGAGGAAGGGAAGCAGGCTCCCTGCTGAGCAGAAAGCCTGATGCAGGGCTCAATCCCAGGACCCTGGGATCACGACCTGAGCTGAAGGCAGAGGCTTTAACCCACTGAGCCACCCAGGCGCCCCATGCAGAAACCAATGTGAATTACACTGGGAAGCATTAAAACAGGCTGTTTTCTTTATAAAAGAAAATGTTTTTCTAAAATTTTGTATTTAGACCTTAAGTAAACAAAACTGGGTTAACGATATAATGAATACCTTGAAATATTTGTTGACTAAACAACACAATTCTAAACAACACATGGGTCAAAGAAGAAGTCTCAGACAAAATTTAAAAATATTTTTAGCTAAACGAAAATGTAAATACAATATATCAAAATTTGTGGGATATAGTGGAAGCAAAGCCTCGAGGGAAATTTATAGTAATGAATCCCTATATTAGAAAAGAAGAGGGGTGCCTGGATGGCTTAGTTGTTTAAGCATCTGCCTTGACTCAGGTCATAATCCCAGGGTCCTGGGATTGACCCCTGCATCAGGTATCCTGCTCAGCAGGGAGCCTGCTTCTCCCTCTCTCACTACTCCTTCCCCTGTTCATGCTCTTTCTCTTCTTCTCTCTCAAATAAATAAATTAATTAAATATTTTTTAAAAAGAAAAGAAGAAAGATCTAAACTTAGTAATGTCATCTTTTACTTGGGGAAACCAGAAAAAGAATAGTAAATTAAATCCAATGGAAACAGAAGAAAGGAAATAAAAATTAGAGAAGAAATCAGTGAAATTAAAAACAGAAAATCAATAGAAAAAAATAAATGAAACCAAAAGCTGTTTTTTAAAAGAAGTCTGTTATTGTTAAAACTGATAAATCTCTACCCAGGTTAACCAACCAGATAAAAATCACAATACCAGCAATTAAAGAGGAGCCCTCACTACTGAACCCATGGACATTAAAATACTTACATATACATATTTGAAAGTGTCCAAGAGAGCAAATCTTAAAAGTTCTCATCACAAGAAAAAATAATTTTTTGATCACTTTGTATGGTGATGGATGGGAACTAGAATACTGTGATCATTTCACACTGTATACAAACCTTGAGTCATTATGTTGTACATCTGAAAATAATATATATTAATGTCATATGTATTACACTTCAAAAAAAGGATACTTAAGGAATATTATTAACAATAACAATTTTATACCCATAAATTTGATAACGTAGATGAAATGGACCAATTCCTTGAAAGATACAATCCATCAAAAATCACACGAAGAGAAATATTGAACAAACCTGTATCTGTTAAAGAAATATTCATTTATATGTAGCTACATATTGTTACTCTTCTGGGTCTTGTTATTTCTTTGCATGTTTCTGTGCTTCCATCTGGTGTCATTTTCCTTGTGCCTACTGAACTCCCACTAGAGGTGTGTATGCACATGTCCTGGAAACAATTCTATGAACTTTTATGTGAGTGAAGAGCTTCATTTTATAGGATGGCAAGCAAGGAAAACACTACAGATACCAATAACAGACAGGACTTAGTGGATCACAGCATGATAGTTTTTTAACCACAGCACAGCAGATGTTAAGAACATCAACATGATACCTCTATTCTCCATATCATAGAATTTCTTGAGCACACCAGAAACTGCTGTCCTTATAGGTATGGATTTCCATAGCCACTGTAAACGTCTAAAGCTATTAGATACCGGTGGTGGCCACAGGATTGTACTTGAGGCCTGATATAGTCTATGTGCCAGGAACAAGCAGATACTCAACTTTAGAAAGCCAAGTCAGCTACTAACACGTGCCACCATCTTTGTAGGCCATTTAAGTTTCTTTGTCTTATAAATGGAAGCCTGTATGTTGATCCCAATGGGCTCATAACCCAAGTGGTTATGTTGGTAAGGTTGTTGCTCCTAGTCTCAAATGCAGGAATGATTCTGGCCACTTGGGCTATAGTGGCCTTATTGATCACCTTGTTTTATTTAGTTTTGTCTGGATGTGGATTCTTATGGATACCATAGGTATTCAAGTGAGTTCAGTTGGCAATAATCTGCTATAAGCCTTTATCTCCTGTTAGACTTTTCATGGGCACACAGGGCTGATGTCTTGAGATCCTGCATCTTTCAGTACCTTTGTTAGCTTGACATCCTTCATCAAGCCTGTGCTTTCTTTTTCCTTTCTTTAAAGTCTGTCTCTTTTCTTAACATAGCATGGGAAGGAACTGGAAGCCTGGTTGTTGGTCTTTTGTACACTCGTTCCACTGTTACCTTCAAGTGGCTCTTCCTGATTGAGAAAATGTTCTTGGACTTGATGATGTAATCATGTAAAATGTCGACACCTATTACACATTCAGCAGGGGGCGCAACGGCATTGGTAGACAGCAGTCATCTGAGCAGCCTCACCTGGATGGTCATTTCTCCACCAACTTACTGCTTTCGTATCTGGCCACTGG
This sequence comes from Mustela nigripes, assembly GCF_022355385.1. NCBI lineage: Eukaryota > Metazoa > Chordata > Mammalia > Carnivora > Mustelidae > Mustela > Mustela nigripes. Next base: position 178,609,851 of record NC_081560.1, on the reverse strand, counting down.
AATGCATGAAGCTCACTCTTCAAGAGAGACAGGTAATAACATAAACTCTATAGTCTCTCCCCCCATCCCATTGTTCTTGTCAGTGGAGTCTAAGGCTTTCATTTCCCCCTGGGGTGGAAAGATCTTGGCCTCACCCAGAGTCTCCCCTGATCATTAGAAGCTATTAAATCAGGCCATAGGGACGCAAGGTCCATTCAGGACCCATGGAAGACTGCTTCTCCCAAGACTTCATCTGAATATATCTGTATTTTAACTTTGGTTTTGAGGACTATTTTTACTGGGTATAGAATTCTAGGATGGCACTTACTTTCTTTCAGCACTCCAAAAACGTTATTCCATAGTCTTCTGGCTTCCATTGTTTTGGTGGGGAATCTGAGTCCTTCAGCAATTGCTCTCTGCCCAGGCAAAGCCTCCTGCTCTGTGGATTCACAGCTTCTTTCCATGTGCCCCAATACAGCAACTACCTCATGGGGGAAAACTCTGCTGAACATCAGTTGTCTTCTCCACCATTCTGTCTTCTCTGGAATCTCAGTCTCTTGGTCCTTGTCTCTAATGCTTGCCCTTTCAGACCCACAGGTTGTAATGGCGTCCCACTGTTGCAAGTCCTAGGATGATTCCTTGTCCCATATTGGTTTCCTAAACTCTGCCTAAACTTTGTAAGCAGGCTTTCATTAAACTTCAATTAGTTACTCTTTTTAGGTGTGACATCTATTTCCTGCTGGGACACATTTACAACAGGTTTCCTTTATGTGGAATTTCTGGTGTTTTTTAATATACTGATGTGTTTTGTGAGTTTTCCAGAAGGGTCTTAGAATATGTATCTCTTGAAGCATTTCAGAACTGTGTTTCCCAGAGCCTTATCTTTAGAAATAGTGTTACTTGAATGTGGACCTGATACTAAAGGGCTGGGAGACTTCTTGGAGTCTAAACAAAGGTCAGCAGAAGGCTCCCAACCTGGTTAACGAGGGACCTGATGCCTGTCCTTTTGTCTCACTAGTCCATTTTCCGTAGAGACATGCTGCTTTAGTTAAGATGTCAAACTATAGACTAGTGGTTAAATACACAGACTTTGGAGGAGGACTGAACTAAGTTCAAGTCTTTGCTCTGCCAGTTATTAGCTATATCACTTTGGTAAATTACATTGTCTTTGGAGCTTGTTTCCTCATCTGTAAAATGGGTATATACTTGCCTGTCACATAGGTCTTTCTCAGAGTTTAAAGGAAATAATGCTAAGTCTAAAAGAAAACTAAAACTGCTGACTGAGATCTTTTTTTTTTTTTTTTTGTCTTTAGATGGAGGGCAGAGGAGCAGAGGGAGAGGGAGAGAGACATCATTTTTTTTTTTTAAGATTTTATTTATTTATTTGACAGAGAGAGCTCACAAGTAGACAGAGAAGCAGGCAGAGAGAGAGTTGGGGGAAGCAGGCTCCCCGCTGAGCAGAGAGCCGGAGGGCTCCATCCAAGACCCTGGGATCATGACCCGAGCTGAAAGTAGAGGCTTCAACCCACTGAGCCACCCAGGTGCTCCGAGGGAGAGAGACATCTTAAGCAGACTCTATGCTCAGTGCTGAGTCTGACTTGGGACTCCATCTTACAACCCTGAGATCAGGACCTGAAGCCAAAATCAAGAGTTGGGGGCTCAACCAATTGAGCCACCTAGGGGCCCCTGCTGACCCATATCTTTTAAAGCTACATTTTATTTATTTATTTATTTATTTATTAATTAAATTTACTCTTAAATTTTGGCTTTTAGTTTATATTATAAACTGTACTTCTTCCATACACAACTTCTGTACAACACTAAGTTTTATTTAGTTAAAAGTAAATTCCTATAATATTACTATTATTTTAGCAGGTTTTTTTTTTGTTTGTTTTTGTTTTGTTTTTTTTTAAAGTATTTTAAGTTTAGAGAAAAAGGATTTGGACCTTAATTCTTTTGTAATTTGTTCTTTTCTCCTTTGGGGCATGTGAAGATAGTGATCAAAATGGATATACCTGATAATTTCCAAAGTGGAGTTTTGTCTACCTAGATCATAATTTTGAAGATCTCCATGATTGCTCCATAGTACCTGATTGCTCCAAATATCTAGTTATTCTTTTTCCCAAAGGCAAACTTGCCAGTGAAAAGCCCATTTTCCTTAAGTACCCAGATAGACTTGTTTTCTGCACACATACCACTGACAAAGTCAGAGATTACACGTCATTCTGAGTCTTTCCATCTAAGCCCCTTTGTCTTTGGTCATAACACAAACTCTTTAGAATCTAAATTCCTTCAACATCTCTTTCTGATCAGTCATTGGGAATAGCTGACATATTACCATACTTTCTGCTCGGGGAAATTTTTATGAAACTCATGACTTACTTTACCCATTAAGGGAAGCTACTTCTAGAGGTGAGGCATTTTTATCTTTGTAACTGTACATTCCTTCTTCAGTCATGAGGGCTTTTGTGCTGCAGGAGCTTAAAATCTAATATGAAAATCAGAGAGGTACTGAGGTATGGATATACCAATGAAAGCACTTAGAACTTTCTTCCACTAAAATACACACACTTTAGTCAACACATTAAACACAACACCAATGAAATTTTATACAACTTAAGTGAATAATAATGAATACATAATGGATACTGTGCAGTTATTTTCCATTTGTCACTTTTTCCAGAAACTGGTAAGTCAGTTTCACTTTAAAGCAGATAACATGCAGACTGAGGCCTCCATATGACCTTGGACAAGTTAGCAGGAGGCACTTGTTTCCCCCACTCTCAAAGTGAAGTATTCTTCAGATCTTATGAATTGTAATTAATGCTGACTTTCTTGTAAGAACCCCAGCTTTGAGTCAGAGATTCCAAATTATTCTGGAAGCCTGACAGGATGAAAGCTCTTGGTGACTCTCCTTTATCCTTAGTAATTTTCACCTTATATGAAATATGATACATATATTTATTTCTGCACATTATTTTTTGGACAAGCGTGAGGATTTCTGTCCCAGTCTCTTGTAACTTGTGTTGGTATTCTCAGATGGTGGGTTTGGGAATGGAACAGACAGAGAAGCATATGAGGGAGGGGGCGTGGAGGTCTTTCCAAGGAACTCCTGTGACAACAGAGAAAAGCTGAATCAAATAAAAGCCTAGGCCTTAGACCAGCCCTCTAGCAGAAAACTCTCAGGGCATAACTATATTGCAAATCATTTCCCTTCTTTCTCCCCACACTGTCCCTTTACTAAATTAGACAGCCATCATCACCCCTTGGAACTCTTCCTTCATCTCGGCCCATTCAATTTGTTTTGATATAACACCCAAGGTTATCTTTCTAAAATACAAATCATCCAGTCGGTCTCTTGATTAAAATCCTCCAATTCTTGAAAGTCTCTCCATTGCTCTCAGGGATAAGTCTTTTTAACATGGCCCACAGAGGTTTGATGGTCTGGCCACCCCCGCTCCCCCTGCCCCGTCTACCTTATCTCCAGCTACTCGATTATTCCGGGTCTGCTACACTTATTATTATTATTATTATTATTATTATTATTACTTAAAGATTTTATTTATTTATTTGACAGACAGAGATCACAAGTAGGCAGAGATGCAGGCAGAGAGAGAGAGGGAAGCAGGCTTCCCGCTGAGCAGAGAGCCCAATGCGGGGCTCGATCCCAGGACCCTGGGATCATGACCTGAGCCTAAGGCAGAGGCTTTAAGCCACTGAGCCACCAGGTGCCCCTGCTACACTTATTATTATTATTGTTTTGTCATATGTGGTTTCCATTCTTCCTTTGACCCATTCTTTCCTTTTCTAATTAATTTTCACTCTTCCTTCAGGTCCCAGTTGAGCCATTACTTCCTTCTGTCTTCCCTGACCATCCCCCACCGGGTCCAGTTTAGGTCCCCCTTTAATGCGACTCCTGTCACAATGGATGTCACCGTGTGTAGTAATTGCCTCTAATTATTAGTTTGTGTCCCCCACTAGATTGGAAATTCCATGAGGCCCCAGGCCGTGCTTGTTGCAGTCACGGCCACCTCTTCAATACCTAGCAGAATGCCTGGCGTGAAGAAGAGGCCCAGAATCTATTTGTTGAATAACTGAACAAATCAAGGACCTGTGATTTATGCGATCAGCTCAAATGGACAAGTTATTCCATGGTTTATACTGGGATCACTCAGGACCCAGGAAATGGAACTCTGGGCGGGAACGGACAGCTCTGGTTCAATGAATCTGAAACCCAGGAAGCCTTCACCTGACTCAGGATACAGAGTATCTATAGGGAAGCAAAGCAGATTTTGAAATATTGTGTCCAATGTCTGAGGAAAGGAGATTCTAGAACATTTCTACCAATCAGGGAAAAGGTAAGTGGAAAATTGCAGAACATTTCCCATGTCTACTAATTTAAGCTGTATACAGTTCAGTTAATTGTGTCTATATTGTTGTATTCCAGAAACTACAAATGGGTCTTTTTTTTTTTTTTTCATAAGATGTTAATTTTTTTCAACCCCAAACTCCCTGGAGGTCTTGAAGAGCTGAACCCACAAAGAACTTCTGTATTTCTTAATTCCTCCCTTTGAGGAATTTTGCTTTGGTCAGGATGGCTCCAAAGTGCAGCTGTGCGTCTGCCCATGCTTCCTGCGGACACGGGAGGGCACTGCAAAAGCAGGTTTATTTTCCCTGCCCTTCTTTCTGTCTCCCACCAGGTCACAAATACTCCCAGCCCCGCCCTGCCCATTGTAGCTCTTCCTGCTCCCGGTGTCAGTTCCCTATTCTTTGAATTTTCCCCAGGAGAAATGGCCCAAGTTACTAAAACTGAGATCCTTATAGTTCCCCCAGAACAATACAGAAATAAATGTACACACTTCCAAGTCGTGCAAGAGAGGAACTAAGATTTGCGGTGCTCACTGAAATGCAATAATGCTCAGCCTTTGGGGGGCTGTAGGTTCTTTGAGAATCTGACAAAAGTTACAGATCCTTCCCCCAGAGTGATGTACATACACCCTCACCATTTTGCAGACAATTTCAGAGCATTCATGAACTACAAGCTAAGGACCTCTGCTGGAAGGTGTTTATTGAAGAACTGTCCCAAGGTTTGTGGGGTGGGGTGGGGGGGTGGATGAGAAGTACTAGAGAAGTACTAGAGTACTAGTACTCCCGCCTATGAATTTGTTATTAAAAATGAAACAAACTTCCACGATGCAATCACAGAGTTTGATTATAAGCTCTGACATGTCCTTTATTAATTTCAGACACTGTGTCAGCACATAGGCTATTAGGAATTGCATAATAGGATCCTTCGGTATTTGCTGAGAGTGGTTTGAAGTCATTAGCTTTCTAATGAAAATAGGTAGATGTACACTTAGAAAAATGAGAATTAGCTGAAGTTAGCTAAAAGGGGGGAAACCATGTGCTTTAAACTGATCTCTCCAAAGCGCCTATCTTTTTAAAATACACCACTACCCCTCCCCCACCGTGTGCTGCCTTCACCCCTGACCCTCCAAAAATCCGATATAGTCTGCAGTGACTGGAAAGATGTGGGGCTGTGGGCAGCTGGAGTTCTCTTTGTAGGAAGCTCCGGAGAGGGGACAGTGCCTGCGGGGTACTAGTGCTGATGACTGTCCCAAGGGTCATGACGAAGTACAGAAGTCACTCTTTAACCTGTGTGGGGCAGAGTGGGTCTCTCGGCGCTTCCCTGCCAGAGACAGGATTAGGGGATGCCCACTGGGGGCCTGAGAGGATTTTTTCCAGTTTTCTTCCAAAGGCCTCGTCAGGCTCGGAGGAAGAGAGCTAGCATTTAAAGCAAGCCCCGTGGAGCGGCAGGACCACGGAGACCTCAGACTCACCCGTCTCTTGATGTTAGCAGTTCCGGAGGTAGGGGTGATGAAAAGCACAAGCGAGTGGCTTTTCTTCTCCTTACCTGCAAATTCTCTAATTTGTGTGGCTATTAGAAATATACTTTAATGTGGTCGCTAAATGGCTCAGCAGCTTCCCTGTGCCGTGACCATGGCAAGTTAATCTTGCTGCTCTGCTGCTCATCTCGATAACGGACATAAGAGTAGCACGTATTTTGTAGGCTTGTTGTGAAAATTAATTGGAATAATACATGTAAGTAAGGGAGTTAGTACAGTGTTTACTGTCTAGTAAATAGTAAGCGGTGACCATTTTTTAAAAAAGATTTTACTGGGGATGCCTGGGTGCGTCAGTCCCTTAAGCGTCTGCCATCAGCTCAGGTCATGATCTCAGGGTCCTGGAATCAAGCCCCGCATCAGGCTTCCTGCTCAGCAGAGAGCCTGCTTCTACTATTCCTCTGCCTGCTGCTTCCCCTGCTTGTGCTTGTGCTTTCTCTCTCCATTAAATAAAATAAATTTTTAAAAAAGATTTTATTAATTTATGAGAGAGAGAGAGAGCATGCAAGCAGGTGGAGGGGCAGAGAAAGAAGAGAGGGGGAGAAAGAATCGTCGATCAGATTCCCTGCTCAGCGTGGATCCTGACGCGGGATTCCATCTCATGACCCAGAGATTATGACATGAGATGAAACCAAGAGTCAGATGCTAAACTGACCAAGCCACCCAGGTGCCCCCGACATTGACCATTTTTGTAGTTATTTGGGCATCCATCTTCCCCGTGAGGCTGATTATAAACTTCCAAATGTCAGGATTTGTCCTGATGCCTCCTGTTTTTACCACAGAACTTAAAATAGGCTTTTAAAAATATTCTGAATGAATAAATGAATGAATGCATTAGTGAATGAGGACATGAGTGAATATGGGTTGGAAAAACAGAAGTTCTGAATAAAGAGTCAGACAGGTGTCCCACGCTGGCAGAGGCAGAGGGGAGATATTATATGCTAGACCCTCTAACTGTGTTGTCCTTCCCTTTGACTTTGGCCGCGGTCTCTTCCTGACCTTGTAGCTACTGCCTTAGTGCAAGTGCTTTAGAAAGACTTTCCGTAAGGACCCCTATCCACATGACCTTCCTCGCCCCTGGTCCTACTGGTTACATTTTCTGTCATTGCCCTTTGTTTATAGCACTTAAAATTTGTATGATTTGTTTATTATAAAGCATGTAGTTATATAGATATTTGTTTTTTTAGCCTTGTTTATTGTCTGCCTTTCCCACTATACAATAAGCTCTACCACAACAGAGAACTGTTTTCTTCATGAACCCAGGGAGAGGCAACACAGTCTAACGGTTAGAGCTGGGGATTTGAACCCATGCAGTCTGATCCGGGGACTGCCTCCATGCCAGCGCTGGCTCTGCCACTATTGCTGTGTGACCAGGTTGTTTACCTTCTCATCTTAGGTTTTCATCTCCTAACTGGGGACTGGGGATAGCGACAGTACCTTCGTCCCTCATCCTGTCTTTCCATCCCAAGCACCTGCCTGGGCCTGGCGCTTCAGAAGGCACTGCTCTAAACCGCTCTAGCTATATCCCACCTGCAGGCAAGCAGTCCCTAGGGCCAAAGGAATGTGCCTCTACCTGCTTCTTCTAGATCATACTTGTGCTGCCTGAGATCCCAAGACTCCCTCCCCAAATAGCTCTAAGCGTGCTTCCAGAGCCCGCTGGGGTTGGGCCCTAGGTCCATCCTTTCAAAGATAGACAGTGTCCCCAGTGTGTGCACCCAGAAACCTCACAGTAACTGGAAATCTGCTCTTTGCAGCGTGAGAAGGAGGACACTGTTTGGGATGTTTGTCTGAGATGTTCACACCCATTGGCCCAAGGCTCCTTCTGTGGTGCAAGTTATATGGCGGGGCAGGGGGGCATAGGGAGGTAGGCCAGTGTCCTCTATTTTATTCTTGCTTCTAACCTGGCAAATGCTAGAGATAGGCCAGTACCTTGTAGGTTGTTAGGAGGATTATATGAGATACTACATGTAAGGCCTTTATTATTTTATTCTCTCTGCCTCAAGGAATTTCATTCTTTTTTTTTTTTTTAATAAAGATTTAATTAATTAATTTATTTACTGAGAGTGCGAGTAGGGGGAGGGATCGAGGGAGAGGGAAAGGGACAAGTCAAGCAGACTCGGTGGTGAGTGTGCAACCCGACGTAGGACTCAGTCTCGCAACCCCCAGATCATGACCTGAGCCAAAATCAAGTCAGATACTTAACCAACTGAACCACACAGGCATCCCTACATAAAGCCTTTGAAGCTCGATATACTGAAAGAGCTCAATAAATATTGGCTATCATTATTACACCTTAGCTGACTTAGCACAGACTCTGGTGCGTTATAGGTGTTTGATTACTTTTGGGTGAATGAATAGATGAGTGGTGGCTTGAACTATTAGCTCATTAACTGGGGTCTTGGTTCTGTTGCTAGATGAAATCATTTATATATTTGAACAAAAGCTTCATTTGCTGTAGTCAATGTGGGCCGAAAATAAGAAATACTGGCTTGATATTCACAGTTAACTATGATTAACAAACTTCCTATATGGAAAAAAGTCTTAGATGTTGATTTCACAGAATGATGGTTTCAGAAAGGGGCTGCATCTTATTTAAGCTAATAAATTATTTTACAAGAAATACCATAGAGGATTTGAATTTATGTGCCATCAGATGCTCCCTGTTAGCTCAAATGCATTTGCAGTGACGTATATAGTGTGGGATTGAAAACAGGATTCTAGGTTTCAAGACAACTCCAAGAGTTTTCTCGCAATGCAGAGGGCCTTCACCACAAGCAGAGTGAGTGGGTTGCCTGTTAATATTATATGAGGCCCTGGAAACCCCGCTCTGGTGGCTGATCAGTGGGCAGCAAACTCATGACTTAAATTACTTCTTTGGTTCTTCAACAAATGGGAAAGGATCATGGACGTTGGTGACAGACAGAGCCGGTTCCTACCTCTGTCACTTATCAGCTGTGTGATCTTAGGCCAATTTCTTAATATCACTTTTCTCCAGTTTCCTCATCTGGATAAAGAGAATAATAGTAACCACTGAGGTGGGTTATTGAGTAACGCTGTCGGAGAACCTAACCTGGTTCCTGGTAGGCAGTAGATTTCATTCCCTTCACCACCTAATTGCCAGTTATAGGCCCAGGAAACAGAGTATCTCTGGCACTAAGCTTGCTTTGACAATATAGTTATATAAGAGGCACTGAGCATACACTTACAGATGCGATTAATAAAGTACTTTACCCATGCAAAGTGTCAAGTTTGAACAAACTTCATGATAATTGACAGCGGGAGAACACAGCAAATTACTTTTAAAAGATAATTCAAACATTCATTTTGCTTAAGGCTTGTAAAATGCCATTTTATGAAATCTTATTTGTATTCCTGGTAAGATGATTGCTGTTTTATTTGTTCAAGAAGGTAGAAAAGTGTAAATAAAATGTTTTAAAAAAAATAAAGCAAAATTATATTTCAGTTCTGATTTCTCCAAACTTTTTTTTTTTTTTTTTTTTTTTGAGATTATAAAAACCCTGAGTCTATTTTGTATCTTATTAAACCCACAACTGGAGAGCTGCTTTGAGGCCCTTTGCCCACGGGCTGATGAAGATGACACTTTTTCTCCTGGGCTTCCTGCTTCCCGAATGGCACTCTCTCTCACTTTACTCTACGCAGGTCTGCTCTTAGGAAAAGGAAAAAAAAAAATCTGATACTCAATTTCAGTAACTCTGGAATAGTGAGCTGAGAGCCCAGAGGGGAAGTTTTACCTCCAGACTGATCTCTTACATCCACGCAGGGGTTCTGTAGCCACTGGGATGTGATTTCAAGGATGTGAGTCTTGGGTTCCTTCCCCAAAAGAGAACTGGCGTCTCATTTGCTTACCAGAACATGGACACTTCCCTTTTACCATGATGCAGCTTTGAAAATACAAATGTCTTTCAAGGAACTAAAACTGGTGGTTAAAAAAGTAAATAACTGAACTTACTTGCATTCTTGGCAGTCACTGTGCTGGGGGTCCAGGAGGAGATGGGGAGAAGAGACAGGAGAGCAGGAGGAGAAAGGCACACAGGGGCGAGAAAAGTCCGGGGCAGGAGAGATTGGGCGCTCCATGGGAATTCTCCACTGGCTGTGGTTTTAAGGCAGAATCTAACATTTTGAAATTCTTAGTGCTGGCAATAGGCTTTTCATTTAAACAAGAAAAAAAAAAAAAACCTGTACACCAGAATAAACACACAAAATGGACTGTATATATCCACTTAGTGATGGTTCGCAACCATTTAATGAACACATGTGGTGTTGACCTCAGGGTCCATTATGAACATCGACGCAGCCTGGATTTGTGGGTTTTTTTGTGGCTTGTTTTATTTTTTTGACAGTTTGATTTTCAAGACTTTCCCATAGCTTTTAGTACTGTTTTTTGGACTTATCTTCATTAAGGATTTTAAAAGCAAAGGTCTTTGCTTACATTGAAAGTGCTACTGTTCCTAGCATCATAGTTCCTCCCTAATGGCTTTCTGGAATACCATTTTCATTATTTAATTTTTATAGAATTCTACTTCCTTTATTATTACATTTGCCTTTGCAATATGTATGATCTGTTGGCCACACATTGCTAGGCTTTATTTATTTATTTTTTCACATTGCTAGGCTTTAACTATTTTTCATGTTTACCATGAATAAAAAAAAAATGGTTGTGGATTCATTTCTTTGCAGAATGAACCACTACCCTCACCTGTGCCCAAAAGAAAAATGGCAGGTATATCTTCTGATTATCTTCACTAGCTGTTTTGCTCTGATCTCTCTCTTTTCCTCACCGCCAGTGAAAATATCATGTTCTCTGGTTATGGAGAAGAAACAAGCACAAGGGTAAGGCTGCTTGGATTTTATAAATGTCAGAGTAATCATTTACCTAGTTAATAATAGTAATGTACATAACTCTTGACACTTTACCAAAGACCTCCACGTAGGTTCTTTTGTTTGAATTCTGAAGGCTTGTCCTAATCCTTATCCCATTTTATAAATGTGCCCTGCCCAAGTTCAGAACTAGTGAGTGACTGAGGCCACGCCTTCCTTCCTTGGACCCGGCTCCAGTCTTTCCCGACCTAACCAAAAGCCCTCTGTCAGTCCCAGAGGTTTTTTTTGTTTGTTTGTTTTTGTTTTAAAGATCTTTTTATTTATTTGAGAAAGAGAGAGAGAGAGAGAGAAGGAGCAGGGAGGTGGGGCAGAGAGAGAGGGAGAAGCAGACTCCCCACTGAGCAGGGAGCCCGAGGCAGGACTCAATCCCAGGACACTGGGATCACGATCTGAGCCGAAGGCAGATGCTTAACCTGCTGAGCCACCCAGGCACCCCAGTCCCAGAGGGTTTTAGCTATGACGTCTTTCTCTTGCCCTTCAGGGCTCAGCTGCTTAAGAGTGGGCTATACCCTATTTCCTAAGTCCTCACATTGTGTTCATTCTTTAGCCCCCCAAAATCCAGGGTTGGGTCACCGCTGTGCCGGGCTGACTGAGAAGTGTCGCAGCACCTTCTGGATCCTGCACGCCAGGAGTCCCATTCAAACTTTCCTACTTCAGGTCTCTGTACTATGGACACAGCTGGCAACCCCTGCCTTCCTGCGGCGCGCCCTGCAGCTTCTGCACATGCCCTCATTGGTTTTCTCCTCCTCTCCAGAAGCATCTTCACGTTTCTGCAGCAACTTCTCTTCCTGCGTTTTTCGTTCAATAAGGAGATTCCTCAGGATGCTGACCTCCCCTGACCTCACTTACCTCTTTCTTCCCATTTCTTCTCATCCCAGAGCAATTCTGTCCATTTCTCACTGGTGCCTCTATAGGTAGGTGACTTCACAGAAAAGATATTACAGATGTTTTCAAATACAAACAAAAGTAGAGATCATAGTTTAATGCCCCTGGACCCCATCACTCAGCTGTGACAGCCCCCGACATTTGGCGCATCTTACCATTTTGCTTGTACATCCGCAATATACACCTTGTAAGGGTGTATATTTTGAAAATTAGAGCCACCTTGCCATTTTTATACCTAAGCAGAATTAATAGTGTAATTACATAATGTCATCTAACTCTTCCTTAATCTCTATGCTTGTCTCAAAGATATCTTCTTACGGTTGCTTTGAGTCCACATTTAATGACTTGATGTCTCTTTAATGCACCTCCCTTTCTAGTTCTGCTGGGCCAGGCCTTTCTCTTGGGCTCCAAACCCAGGAGTCCAGCCAACCTCTGGTAGCTTCATTCGGAGGCCTCAGAGGTACTTCACTCTCTCTCCCTCTCTCTCTTTTTTAAAGTAGGCTCCATGTGTGGAGCCCAACTCGTGTCTTAAACTCATGACCCTGCGATGGAGACCTCAGACTTTCAACCTACCTAGCCAACGAGGTGCCCCGGTACTTTGAACTCTTCATGTTTTTCTAATTTAACTTCCTTTGTCCCTACAAGTTTATTTTCATTTTGTACATCTTCTCTTAGGTAGGAAAGGGTGCTACTGGTTCCCCGGGGATGTTTACACCGGAAACCTGAGGTTCTTCTCATATCTCCCCATCTCCACTCGCTTCTCATATGTACTGTGTTACCAAATACTATTAATTATATCTCCTATATATCTTTTCAGCCCATTTCCCATCCTCCCTGCCATTATCTTAGTTCATGTCATCATTTTCCCCCTGGATTGCTGCAGATCCGAAATGGTCCCTTATTTCTTGTCCTGGAGGGTATCTTCCAGAGAGCCATTTCAAAAGCCAGAGATGTTTCTGAAGTGTCAATCTTGTCATATCACTCTCCTCCTTAAACCTCTTCCCCGTTGCTCCCCATTGTTTGGGGGATAGATTTTTTTTTTAAATTTTTTTTATTTAACAGAGATCACAGGGGGGGGGGGGGGGGGGGTGGAGAGAGAGAGAGGAAGGGAAGCAGGTTTCCCGCTGAGCCAAGAGCCCGATGTGGGGCTTGATCCCAGGACCCTGGGATCATGACCTGAGCCAAAGGCAGAGGCTTTAACCCACTGAGCCACCCAGGCGACCCTGTTTTGGGGATAAATTTTAACATCTAATAAGACCTTCAAAGCCCAGTGCTTGCTCCCCTCCCCATCCCCATCCCCCTCTTTCTCTCCTGCTGCTGCTTACTCTACCGTACATCCCTCCATTGTTCTCTGCCCTTTCTCAGCTTGGGCCTATGCCTGTGATGTTCCTTCCGCCCAGAATGCTTTTTTGTTTCCTCTCCCTACGGCCCTCCTCCCCTCCCTGATTTCCATCTTACTTGTCATTACATCTTTGCCAAACAATGGGCATTTCAGGGACATCTTCCCTCACTTGGGTGGGAAGGGTCCCTGGAGGTCCTCAGTTTTGGTTCCTGCTGTTCCATTAATTTCAAGGATTTGTAACTGCTTATTTGGTGTTTTATTTCTGGTTGTCGTCTGAGTAAGAATAGTGTCAGTTATTAGGCAAATGCTCAATAAACAGTAAGGGAAAGGACGAAGTCAGGATTCTTCCAGGTTGCACCATCTTTCCCATGTACTGCTGTTTCTTAACCGTAGAGGTACTGGGTGCAATGGGCATTGATTGGTGAACCATCCAGGCCTTAGAAAATTCAGCTGAATTTTCAAAAAACAGTTGAAACATGGAAGCAAAGTAGTGTGGGGTAAATATGTAAGCTCGTTGCTCTTAGGGCCTTCGTATTAACAACTCACTCGACTTGAGATCATTTCCCTCGATCTTCACCCATTTCGTTCCTTGTCATTTAGACTTCACTGTAGACATCACCCCCTCAGAAGGGTCCTTCTGGAAGACTGGTCTAATGCAATCACAGGCTCCCCCTCTTATGTCTGCTCTTGGTTCTCCACAATTCTGGCTGCTGTTTGATGTTCTTCTGTCTCTCTCCCTTCCCCTGCCAGGGAGACAAGGGACTTCACCTATCCTATTCATGGCTGTCTTGTAGGTATTCTATAAATATCTGTAGAATTAGTGGAAAAATGAATGACTGCGGTACCAGAGAGGTGATACATTTCTAGAAGAGATAAGGGGAAATGACAAGCTTATTTCCCAAAGGGTATGTTTTTTAAAAGTAAACAAATCCTCTGTAAGTTATGGGAAAGGTAATCTTGTGTGTGGCCTTTTGCTGTGCTCTTTTAAAGTCTCCTTCTCTAATGGGTTGTGGGAGCCGTTTGATGGCTCTTCATTGGGCCGCCTTGCTTAAGTGAGGCGCTAAACTCACATTAGCAGAGAATGAGCCTGCGGCTGTAGGAGAGGTGTGAATGAGTAAGAAAAGTAAGCAGGGCCCCTTCTGGAAGAGACCTTTTAATAAAAGAGGCAGGCCACGGTTTGTAGAGCTCAGCTTCTGGAAGCCTGTTTCATTATAAGGCCAACTGATTTAGCCCAAAGCACAACCAGTGAGGTTCAGTTTGGATCACTGGCAGTTGTGCAGGACTTTGGGCAACAAGGCAGGGAGGAGAGGAAGGGAGGCTTGGTTGGAAGGGCCGTGGGATGACCACGTGCTGTGCTGGTGACTGGGCAGAAGCTCTGCCCTTGGAGACCTTCTGGTTTTGTGGCTCCTTGATGCCAGTGTTCACTGAAGTGGGTCAGGGAGCAGGACAGTGAGTTTGAGACCTCTGAGACTGGGGTGTCGGTGATATTAATAAAAAGCTCAAGGATTTGGGATGGATCTAAGAGATTTCTTAGGACAAATCCCAGGGGAAATACCAGCATCGAGAGGATGAAAAAGAAGATACGGAACTCTTGGACAAAGACTTCACATTTCTAACTTGAAGGCACTCATGCTCTTCTGGAGATCACACGCTACTTCCTGGTCCTTCCTTTCTGAATTCTTTTAGCCTCTCCCGTCTGTAACATCTAGGCTCCGGAGCCTTCAGCAGAGTGCTGTGCAACAGAAATACAGTGAGACCCACCAATGGGAGCCACACATATAATTTAAAATTTTCTACCAGCAACATTTTAAAAAGGAAGAAAAAAAAAAAAAACCCTAGGTGAACGTAATTTCAAATATTTACTTAATTTGGGGACACCTGGGTGGCCCAGTCAGTTAAGCATCTGAGTCTTGATTTCAGCTCAGGTCATGATCTCAAGGTCATGGGATTGAGCCTTGTGTCGAGCTCTGTGCTCAGCAGAGCCTGCTTGGGATTCCCTCCGATTCTCTCTCTTTGCCCCTGCCCCCCGCCTCACACACACACTCCCTCTCTCTCTACAAAAAACTCAACTTCTGATGATTTGTTGCTAGTGTATAGAAACACAGTTGATTTTTGTAGATCGACCTTGTGTCTTGCATCCTTGCTAAACTCACTCATTTGTTTCTAGTAAATGTCTCTTACAGATTCTGCCAGACTTCCCATGTCATGGATGAAAACACGGAATGAATCAGAAATAACTCTGTTACACTCAGTGGAACTTGGCCAGAGGTGCGTTTTGAGTTACTAAATTTGTTCCTCCGAGGGAAATAAAGCAGCTGAGGTCACAATCGTTAGATTCTGTCTCTTCTGACTGGATCTTAGAGGGAAACAGGACAATAAAAGATAAGCCTGGGATTTTGTTACAAGGACCCTGGGAGAGAGGAAGCTGCAGAAGAGCTCTGTTGTCAAGACCCTTCCTTTTGGGAAAGGCCTGATCTGGGGGCGAAGCCCGGGGCTGCCCGTGTTGCTGTTCTGGGCATCCTAGCCCGGCAGTACCTTCAGGCCCAGGCATCCTCTCTGGTTCTTCCCCAAGAGGCCTGAGGAGGTGCTCAGCAGCTAGACCATGGTCTAGGAAGAGTCATGGTCAGTAACAGTGCGCTGTCTGTAGCTGTCTACCTGCAGAGTTTTTCCCCTGGGACCTGAAGTAGATGAATCTAGGAGTAGGCAGCTACTACCACTTCATTTTAGAGTCTCAGTATTCACGGCCCTTAAAAAAAAAAAAAAAATTATCCCTTCTCTTGCCTTCCTTTTGTTTAAATATGGGCCAGTTGCCCCGTGTTTATTTCATTTAGGAGTCTACTTGTCACAGCCCCATTTGCCCTGGTATGGTCAGATCTGGGTCATTGTAAGACCAATGACCTACCAGCTGGCTTCTGTGTTTTGGAAACTGGAGCTTTTCCCTTTTTCATCCTGCCTGATGTACGTCACAAAGCTCTTATAAAGATCAAGGATTAATGCCGTGAATGTGTTCGGTTTACCATTTTCTAAGAATAAGTAAAGATTGCTGATTATTATTTGACAAATACTTACTAAACATTTATTTTGTTTTATGCACACTAAAGATAGAGTAGAGAACAGACCTGGTCTCTGTTCTTGTGTCCTGCAAGGTCAGGTAAGGGAAGACAAATAAGCCCACGAGAAATTATATGCATACGATTGTGATAATACAGTTTCTGAAGGGAAAGCAGCAGTGCTGTGAGAATGTGCACTATGACTTGATTCAGGGATCTCAAGAAAGATCTCTCTGAGAAAGTGACATTGAAGCCGACACCTAAAAAAATAAAAACTGCCCAGGTCAATGGTATAAGGAAGAAAATGTCATGTAGAAGGAACCAGGTATGAAGATATGAGGCAAGATGGAGACTGGAGTATTTGAGAAAGGAAAAATATCTGGGAGGGTCAGGTCACAGGATGAGGTTTGTAAGGTCGATAAGGATCAGGTCGTGCAGGATCTTGAGGCTTCCCTGTGGGGTTGGGACTTTTACAGATCCCTCTCTGTGTATTTCAACAGAAGGAGTTTATTTTTATTTTTTAAAAGTATTTTATTTATTTATTTGACACAGAGAGAGAGAGAGATCACAATTAGGGAGAGAGGCAGGCAGAGGGAGAACAGGAAGCAGGCTCCCTGCTGAGCAGAGAGCCTGATGCGGGGCTCGATCCCAGGACCCTGAGACCATGGCCTAAGCTAAAGGCAGAGGCCTAACCCACTGAGCCACCCAGGAGCCGCCAACACAAGGAGTTTAATATAGGAAATTGATTGTGAACATACCAGAGGGCTGAGAAAGCAATGGGTATCCAGTAAGATAACCTGATAGGGGTACTGGAGTCAATAGTTTTCACTGTTAATAGTGTGTTAGTGGTGTTAGTAGAACAGGAGTGGGCAGAAGTGGGCAGAAGGACCCTGGGGCAGGTGGTGGGATCACAGAATAAGATGGAGAAGGAGCCTTGGTGTAGGATCCTGGGACTACCAAAGGAAAGAGCCACTTCCAGAATTGGTGTCAGAAGCAGGGAGAGACCAACAACAAGAGAGAGAATAGGAGAATGAGAGAGAGAGAGAGCGAGAGAGAGCGAGCGAGTGCATGCTTTTCTCTCTCTTCTGCCTTCTGCTCTCTTGCCAATACCTCATAGTAGTAGAAGCTAGTAGAAAAACACAGTTTATAGACTCTTAGCCACAACATTACAGAGCAGAAAGGGTGGATGTTGAACAGAGTGGACAATGGTGGGTTAGAGACAACAATAGAGTGTGAGTCCCTGAGTTTTAAATGAGAAGTGGGTAAGAATCCCTGAATTACAGAAGAATTGACATCATGTTAGTGATAACTTCCCTCCTGGCGTTCACAAAGTCCTCTTCCTCTGAGTAATTCCATCTGGTGAATTCTCCCCTGTTACTTATCTTAAAGCCTGTTGACCTCCTATTCTCTTTCTCACAGATACCTAAGAGTTAGACAAGAGGTATGATAAGGATAGATAGCATTCTTTGAATACCTGCTTGGTTATAGTATCTTCCAGTGTCTCCCTTAATCTTTCCAACAAACATGATGATCTCCATTTTACAGGAAGGTGATTGTGACTGAGGGAGGTAAGGTAGTTAGTCAGCGTGCTGACCCCTGAAGGAGGGCTTTCCACCCAGCGCCAGGCTCTGTCCGTTCCAACAGAGTATCCAGCCTGGAACTTGGGATGAACCCTTGAATGGGATTCTCCAAATGGAGGTTATTTCTCTCATGTGCGATTTCTTCTGACTTGGGAGAAGCTCCTTGGTGGGAATTCTGTGTTAGTTGAGCAGGGAACATAGCACGCAGGATCTTCAGTGTGTCGAGGAGGTTTTTTTGTTTGTTTGTTTTTTGTTCTTAACTAATGATACTTACAATTTATTGTTAAGAAAGTTGTGGGGTTTGTTTTGTTTTTACTGTAGCATAAATAGTCTCCCTTTTACTGGGAAATCATTTAGTTTTCTTCATAGCAGAAATGTCATCAGATTTATGTCCCCCCCCCTCACTCTACAGGTTTGTTCCAGCATTAACTGAGATGCTATGATGTGCTGTAACCTAGTAGGTATTCAGCAGGAGGGAGTCAAGAAGTGGATTCATTTTTAATTAGACGATTTTGTTGAGAACACAAAGTTTAGTTAGGAGATAGGCTGTTGAGAAACATTATGTGGATAATTTGATGGGGCCACAGTGACTGTGAGGGAGAATTCTTCTGAGGGAGACCTGAAATTTGTCACTAGTACTTACCCGACCCTTTTTTTGAGGTTAGGAGAAAGGCAGAAGCTGATAGTGTTTGGAGTTCATTTAAACCTGAAAAAAAAAAAAAGAGAGAGAGAGAGAGAGAGACATACAGGTGGCTTCGTCGGTTAAGCATTCAACTTTTGATTTTGGCTCAGGTCATAATCTCAGGGCCCTGGGATTGAACCCCCACAATGGGCTCCATGCTCAGCAGGGACTCTGCTTGAGGATTTTCTCTCTTTCTCTCTAAAAACAAACAAACAAAAATCTTTAAAAAAAAAAAAACCTAAAAAAAATCAAACCCATGAAATACCATTATGCTTTACCTACAGTTCAATTGATGCTGTGCAGACATTAGTAAGAGTGCTGTTTTATCATTTTTAAAATTTAATTTGTATTTTTTAAAAAAAGTTTAAGTAATCTCTCTGCCCAACATGGGACTTGAACTCATGACCACAAGAGCAAGATCCCATACTCTTCTGACTGATGTACCCAGGTGCCCCAAGGGTGTTGCTTTAATACAGAGCATGGACGATTTGTAGGAGTGGGTTGACTGGTTACTATGGATCCTTAGGTTTCTCAGAAGCTTAAGTAGAGTGACTTGGCCTTTTCAGTATAAAACCTATTGAAAAGGTGAGTTATGTAGATGTATACTTAAGTTTCTGGGGATATAAGAACAGTGGGTTTCATTTTGAAAATGCACAGTAATTGTGTATTAACATAATATGAACAATGGGAGTAGGCCTTGACCATTTTGCACAAAAATGTGTTTTCATTTCTTCCAAATGGGATTCCCATGGTAGTTCAGCATTCATTCTTCTTTTCTTCTTTTTTTTTTTTTTTCTTTTTTAATTAGAAACCAGGGTCTCTAATGGAGTCATCCATGCAGAGATGTTCTCCTCGAGGCACTGCATGCAACACATTGGGTTTTTGTTAGAGTTGCTACATTCCTAGGTTTCCTTTCTTCTCAAACCAGAGACCATGGAAAATACCACAAGCTTTCCCTAACATGAATTACTACTGAAAGACCTGTTAGGCTAAGAAGTAAACTTCAAGGCAGTATTGTCATCATGAAAATCACATCTTCTGGTTGAAATTTACCACCTTTTGTATTCCTTGTTAGGTACTCGAGGTGGGGTTCTTGTGTGCTGTACACACTTTGGGCATGGTGCCTTGGTTGACTTACTGTAGGCAGCTGTTCCCTTGATAAAGTTGGAAAGACTTTACACATCTGTTGCTCTCTCTTTCTTGCTCTTTGAAGTCACCTAGGGTCCAAGTTAAATGCAATGATGTATGCCTCATCACGAATGGAGAAATAATTCTAAATCTATTGGCCATGGGGGCAATAGGAGTGGGTTGACTGGTTACTATGGATCCTTAGGTTTCTCAGAAGCTTAAGTAGAGTGACTTGGCCTTTTCAGTATAAAACCTATTGAAAAGGTGAGTTATGTAGATGTATACTTAAGCTTCTGGGGATATAAGAACAGTGGGTTCTTCAATCCAAGGACCCATTTTAAAAATTTTTGATGACCCCCAGCTTTTCTCTAAATGTGTTCTGTTAACATTTACTCTATTAGAAATTAAAAGTTAAATTTAAAAGATTTATTTCAGAGGTGCCTGGGTGGCCAGTTGGTTAAGCGTCCAACTCATGTTTTCACCTCATTGATCTCAGGGTCCTGAGTTCAAGCCCCACACTGGGTTCCATGATAGGTGTGGAGACTACTTAAAATTTTTTTAAAGAATAAAATATTAGTTTCACTGGGGTACATGGGTGGCTCAGTCAGTTAAGTGTCTGACTTTGACTCAGATTATGATCTCAGGGTCCTGGGATCCAGCCCTGCAACAGGCTCTGAGCTCAGCAAGGGGTCTGCTTGTTGCTCTGTGCACCACCCTCACCCCCTGGCTTCTATGCACTCTCCCCACTTCTATGCTTTCTCTCAAATAAGTAAAATCTTTAAAAAAATTTATTTCATTTCAATAAAAATAATAATACAAAACCACTACATGTTAATATGAATAATATGTTAAAATAAAAATAACTATATATTTTTAATTACACTTTTTATTTGGGGATAAATGTAGATTGACATGCAGTTGCAAAAAATAATTTTGCAAGATCCTTGATCCAGTTTCCCTCAATGGTACTATCTTGCAAAATGACAGTGTAATATCCATACAGTCATCCCTACAGTCAAGATGTAGGAGAGTTCCAACACCACAAGGACCTCTTCTGCTGCCCTTTTATAGCCATATCCCTCCTCCTCCAGCCACCAACCCCTGGCAATTATTAATCCATTCTCCACTTCTATAACTTTGTCACTTCAAGGGTGCTACATACATGGAATCATACGTATGTATCCTTTTAGGATTGGTGTTGTTCACACAGTGTAATTCCCTGCAGATTCATCCATGTTGTGTGCATCAAGGGTTTGTGTTCATTGCTGAGCAGAACCCTATCATTCAGATGTACCACAGTGTCGTTCATCATTCATTTGTGGAAGGACATCAGGATTGTTTCCAGTTTATAGCTATTACGAATGTGGCTGCTGTCAACATTTGTGTGCAGGTGTTTGTGTGACCATAAGTTTTCATGTCTCTGGGATTAAATACCCAAGAGTATAATTTCTGGTTGTATGATAGTCAAATTTAAGTGGTCCAAGAAACGTCCAAACTGTTTTCTAGAGTCACTGTTCCATTTTACATTTCTATCAGCTTCTTTGCATCTTTGCCAACATTGAACATTGTAATGATCGTTTTTATTTGGGGAGGCAGTGGCTATTTTTTAATTCTGTAAAAATACACATAAAATGTGCCGTCTTAATTTTTATGTGTACAGTTCCATGGTATTAAATACATTCATATTGTTGTGTGCAACCGTTTGCACTATCCATCCCCAGAACTCTTTTTATCTAATAAAATTGAAACTCATACTCATCAAACAGCAACTCTCATTCCTTCCTTCTCTAGCCCCTGGCAAGCACCATTCCACGTTCTGTCTCTATGAATTTGATTTCCCAGGTAGCTCCTATAGGTACCTGAATCACATCATACCTTTTTATGACTGGCTTCTTTCAGTTAGCATAATGTCCCCAAGGTTCCTCTATACTGCAGCATTGTCAGAATTTTCTTCCTTTCCATTCCTTTGGAATGGAAATTGGAATGGAATTCCATTCCAATTTCCTTCCTATTCCATATATTTGTAGACCACATTTTGTTAATCCCTTCATCAGTTGGTGGACACTGGGTTTGCTTCCATCTTTTAGTTATTGTGAATAATGCTGCTGAGTACATAACTGTACAAAGATCTCGGAAAGATGTTGCTTTCAATTCCTTTGGGCATACTCAGAAGTGGAATTGCTGGGTAATATGGTAATTCTCTTTTTAACTTTTTTGAAAAGCTATCATTCTCTTTTCCACAGCAGCTATACCATTTTACATTATCAGTAACAGTGTACAAGGTTCCAGTTCATCCACCTTTTTTACCACAAATTTTTTTTTAAGCAGCCATCGTAATGGGTGCAAGATGATATTTTATTGTGGTTTTGATGTGCATTTCCTTAATAGCAATGTTGGGCATCTTTTCATGTGCTTATCAGATTTGCATATCTTCTTTGGAGAAATGTCTGTTCAAATCCTTTGTTCATTTCTAAAATTGGGGTTTTTGGTGGTGTTGTCTTTGAGTTTTAGAAGGTCTCTATGTGTTCCAGACATTAATCCCTTATTAGACATATGATTGACACATATTTTCTGCCATTCTGTGGGTAGACTTTTCACTTTATTGATAATGTCTTTTGATGCACAAAAGTGTCTAATTTTCATAATTCAAATTTGTCTATTTTTACTTTTGTTGCCTATTCCTTTGGAGTTTATGCAAGAAATCATTGCCAAATCCAAAGCTTGTGCCCTATGTTTTCTTCTAAGAGTTTTGTAACTGCATGTCTTACATTTAAGTCTTTCATCCAATTTTAGTTTATTTTTGTGTATTATGTTAGATAAGAGTCCAACTTTGTTCTTTTGCAGGTACAAGTCCTGTTTTTCTAGCACCATTTGTTGAAAATGCTGCCCTTTTTCCATTGAATGGTCTCAGCTCCATTGTCAAAAATAATTTTTCCACATATGCAAGTGTTTATTTGGGGGTTCTCTATTATATTCCATTGGTATGTATGTCTGTCTTTACACCAGTACTATATTATTTGGATTACTGTAGCTTTGTGGTCAGTTTTGAAATTGAGAAGTGTGAGTCTTCTAGTTCTATTCTTTTTTTCACAGTTGGATTGGCTATTCATGGTCCCTTGAGATACTATATAAATTTTACAGTGGATTTTTTTATTTCTGTAAAAAAAGGGGGGGAGTTTTAATAGAGATCACATTAAATCTCTGTTGCTTTGAGTAGTAAGAGAATCTCAATAATATTAGGTCTTCCAATCCAAGAACATGGAATGTCTTTCCTTTATTTATGTCTTATTTAATTTCTTTCAGCAATGTTTTATAGTTTTTATTGCATAAGTTTTTCATCTCCTAGGTTAAGTTTATTCCTAAATATTTTATCCTTTTTTGTGCTATTGTAAAGGGAATTGTTTTCTTAATTTTCTTTTTGGATTGTTTATTGTTAATGCATAGCCTTTTGATTGGACAGTTTAATCCATTTACATTTAAAGTAATTACTATTGAGGGACTGACTTCTCTCACTTTACTGTTTATTCTCCATAAGCTTTATAGCTTTTTTGTCTCTCATTTCCTGCATTAGTGTCTTCTTTTTGAGTTTAGTTGATTTTTTAATAGTAAAATGTTTTTAATTCTCTTTTCATTTTCTTTTATATACATTCTATAGCTATATTCTTATGTAGTTACTGTGAGAATTACATTTAACATCCTAAAATTATCCATTTGAATTGATACCATCTTAACTTCAGTAACATATAAGAAGTCTACTCCTATGTAACTCATCCTCATTGCCTTTTGGTTTTTGATATTACAAAATTACATCTTTATACATTGTATGTCCAAAACTATAAAATAATAATTGTTTTTTAAATATATTAGTCTCTTAAATCATGAAGAAAATAGGATGTGGAGTTACAAAGTTATAATACTACTACCTTTTAGATTAATATACATTTAAAAAAATGTATTAGTCTTTTAAGTCATGTAGAAAACACAGTATGGCTCCATGGCTTTTTTTTGGCTTCTTTGTATGTTTTCTATCTCTTTACTGATATTTCTATTTTATGAGTCATTTTCTTGACTTTATCCATGCCTTCCTTTAGTTCTTTGAGCATCTTTAAGATAGTTGTTTATTTTCTACTTTTTAAGGGGTGCCTAGGTGGTTCAGTGGGTTTAGCCTCTGCCTTCGGTTCAGGTCAGGGGTCCTGGGATTGAGCCCCACATCAGACTCTCTGCTCAGCAGGGAGTCTGCTTCTTCCTCTCTCTGCCTGCCTCTCTGCCTATTTATGATCTCTCTCTCTGTCAAATAAATAAATAAAAAAATTTTAAAAAGATCTTATTTATGTATGTATTTATTTATTTAGTGTGAGTAGGGGGAGGGGCAGAAGAAAGGGAGAGAGAAAACTATAGGCAGACGTGTGCTCACTCTGGTGCCTAATGAGGGGCTTGATATCATGACCTCGAGATCAAGACCCGGGCCAAAATCAAGATTCATTCACTTAACTGACTGAGCCACCCAGGTTTTCCAAGATAGCTGTTTTAAAGTCCTTGTCTAGGGGCGCCTGGGTGGCTCAGTTGTTAAGTGTCTGCCTTCAGCTCAGATCATGATCTCAGGGTCCTGGGATTGAGCCCCACATTGAGCTCCCTGCTCTGCAGAGGGCCTACTTCTCCCTTTCCCACTCCCTCTGCTGTTTTCCTTCTCTAGCTATGTTTCTCTCTGTCAAATAAATACATAAAAATAATTTAAAAAAATAAAGTCCTTGTCTTGTAGGTCCACCATCTGGTATTTCTTGGGGATGATTTCTATTCTTTTTTTTTTTTTTTTATCTGAATTGGTCATATTATCCTGTTTCTTCTTATGCCTTGTGGTTTATTGATGATTACCAGGCATTTGAAGCTAATGATAATTAAGTGAATAGTCTGGAAATCATATTTCCCTTCTTCCCCTGGTTTTGCTGCTGTGGTTTTATTTGTTTATTTTGTTTTCTGATTGTTCTAGACTTTGCTGGAGATTATCCTGATGTTTAAATTTTAGTCTTTTCAGATCTTTTCTAAGCCTGTGCCTGTGCTGTTTGGGGGGCATGTGTGGTTACTTTCTAAATTTCCCTGTATATGTAACTGCTTTTGAGTATCTTAGTCCTTAAATATCTGGTTCTTAAAAGGGAAAAAGAGAAAAATAGGGAGAGGGAGGAGGAAAGGTGCCAACCCTTTAAATCCCCTGGAAGGCACATTAGCCAGAGGGGGAAGGGACTTGCAACAGTGGCTATCCATCTCTGTGTCTGCACCTCCAAAATCAGAAGCAGCAATCAGTGTGATCAGAACACAATTCCCCAGTGTATGGGGACAGGGTACTTATTAGCCACCCTGGTCCTCACAGGCTGTGTGCAAGATGCTCCTGGGACAGGTACATCTGTCCTGCTGTGAGTTTGGGGATAGAAGATGGTAAGCTGCTGCTGAGCTAAAAGATGAAATTGACTAAATTTAACCACAATTTACCATTCAAACCTTCCCCTTGAAGCTATAAACCTTCAATAGACCTGAGTCCGAAAATAATTACAGTGCCAGTGCCATTATTGTCTAGGCAGGGAAATGGATTCTTGGTGCTTCCTACTCCACCATTCCCCCAGAATCCTCCTCCTGGGGAATATTTTCTTTACTAGATTTCTTAAAAAGGTCAGTTTCAGGTTTTCAGCAAAGTTGAGCAAGCAAAAAGTACAGAGTTTCCAGGTACTGCTTGACCTCCCACATGTGTAGCCTCCCCTATTATCAACATCCTATACCAAAGTAATGCATTTGTTACCATCTACGAACCTACATTAACACATCATTATTACCCAAAGTTTGTAGCTTATTTTATTTTTTAAAAGATTTTATTTATTTGACAGAGAGAGAGAGAGAGAGCGCACAAGCGGGGGAGTGGCAGGCAGAGGGAGAAGCAGGCTTCCTGCAGAGCAAGGAGCCCAATGTGGGGCTCAATCCCAGGACCTTGGGATCACAACCTGAGCCGAAGGCAGATGCTTAATTGAAACACCCAGGTGTATCCAAAGTTCATAGTTTAAATTTGGGTTCATTCTTGGTGTTTAAATGAGTTTTGACAAATGATATGTATCCACCATTATACTATTACACAGAAGAGTTTCGCTGCCCTAAAAATTTTGTGTGCTCTGCTTTGTCATTTTTTTTTTTTTTAGTCATTCTGATTGGTGTGTAGTGATATCTGGTAGCTTAGATTTGCATTTTCCTCTAATGGCTAATGATGTTGAACGTCTTTCCATGTGGCTATTTGTTCTTTGTAGAGATGTCTATTTCTTTTGATGATTTTTTAGAAAGATTTTATTTATTTATTGGACAGACAGAGATCACAAGTAGTCAGAGGGGCCGGCAGAGAGAGAGGGGGAGGCAGGCCCCCTGCTGAGCAGAGAGCCCGATGCGGGGCTCCATCCCAGGACTCTGGGATCATGATCTGAGCAGAAGGCAGAGGCTTTAACACACTGAGCCACCCAGGTGCCCCTCTTTTGATGATTTTTAAATTGGACTTTTTATTTTTAATTTTACTGTTCTAAGAGCTCTCTATATAGTCTAGGTACTAGTCCTTTGTCAGACATATGGTTTATAAATATTTCTCTAAGTTTGCCCCTTGTCTTTTCATCCTCTTAATAGGGACTTGTGCAGCGTGAAATTTGAAAATTTTGATGAGATTGAATTTATCAACTTTTCCTCTTATGAATCTTGCTTTTAATGTTAAGTTGAAGAATCGCAAATATTTTCACTGATGTTTTTCTAAATGTTTTATGTTTTATGTTTTACATGTGTAAGGGCCTATTTAGCCAGAGTGACCCCACCTCGGTTCAACAGTCATTTTGTTGTTTATGCAGTAAAACTTAAATTGACCCTGCCCACCCCCCATTCCCCCCAGCCAAGGGGAACTTATTTAAAAGCAATTCCGGGAAACCGGTCCCAGGTAACAAAGCCCAAATACAAGGGTGGGTCAGGTCAGGGAGAGATAACAGCCCAAATGCAGAGATGAGTCAGGATGCATACTATCTCCCTAGCTACCAACGAGCGTGGGCCCTGCGTTTTGGGGGGCAATTCTCAGCAAGGTGATAGGCTAGTGCAAATGTCTACTATGGGGTGAATTGTAGTTCAAATGGCCACCCGTGTGTTACCTAACATGACTGTGCAGCTTTCTCTGTGTATTGCAATCTCATTGGCCATTGTGTGTGGCCACTATGTGTGGCCAGGCTCAACCACATGGCCTTTGCTCTATAAAAGTTAGTCTGCGAGGCAGGGGAGGGTCGAGGTCTCTGTAAGAGGCATGGCCCTGGCCGGTCAGTTTGATTCTCAATGCTTGGCATGAAATAAAGCTTTGTTTGACCTTCACTTTGTGTCAGTCTCACTCCTTTCATCACGGACCCATTATTGGGGGACCCAACACTCGGGACCCAACACATGTAACTCTGCAATCCATTTTGAGTTAATTTTTGCATAACATTTGAGGTTTAGATTGAGGTGTTTTTGTTTTTTGGTTTTGCCTATGGATGCCCAGTTATTCCAGCACCATTTGCTGAAAAGGTGATATTTCCACCATTGTATTGTTTTTGCACTTATGTCAAATATCAGTGGACAAATTTGCATGGGTTTATTTCTGTGTTCTCTGTTCTTTTCTGTTGATCTATGTTTCTGTCTCTCCATCAGTACTTCCTGTCTTGATTACTAAATCCATATCATAGGTTTTCATATGAGATGGAGTGGTTCCTTTTGCTTTATTCTTCATTTTTAAGATTATTTTAGCTAATCTAGGACTTGTGCCTTTTCCATTTTAAATTTAAATTTTACAGTGAGTTTTCCTATGTCTACAAAAGCCCTTGCTGAGGTTTCGACAGGAATTGCATTGAACTCATATATCAATGTGGGGAGAACTGATATGTTTGCTCTGTTGAGTCTTCCAATCCATGGACATAGAACATCTCCATTTATTTAGGTCTTTGATTTCTTTTGTCAGCTTTTATTAATTTTGAGGATACAGATCATGTATGTGTTTCATTAAATTTATACCTACCTAATTCATTTTCTTTGGAGTGATTGTAGATTGTGTTGAGCTTTTAATTTTGGTCTTGCATGTTTATTGTTATAGGGAATTGATCTTTGTGTGTTCATCTTATTTCCTGCTACATTTTTGAATCCACTTATTAGTCCTAATTTTTTTTTTTTTAGTGGGTTAGAGTCCTGCCTTTTAGTGGATATTTTTTGGTAGTTTTATTTCTTCTTTTCCAATTGGTCTGCCTTTTCTCTTTTTCTTGCCTCACTGCAGTGGCTACAACTTTCATTTCAGTATTTAACTGCAGTGGTGAGACAAAATCTTCACTTTGTTTCCAAATTTGTTACCACATTCAGTCTTTCACCATTCAGAAAAATATTAGCTGTAGGATTTTTTTCTTTTTCTTTTTCTTTTGTCTTTTTTTCTTTCTATTTTTTTTTTTTTAATGAAAATTGCTTGATTCGTCTTGCTGATCAACTCTGCAAGGGTGTTCATAGTGAACCCAGGTGGAGTTTGATTTTGTGCTGGGTCATTTTCTTTCCTTTAAATTTTATTTATTTTAACTGGGTTTCTAAAAAGTTTTTATCATGGAATATTTCATATATCTATACAAACAAACAGGATAGTTGAAGACTTTTCATATACCCATCACCCAGTTTCAAAATATGTCAACACATGACTATTATTCTTCCCTTCTTCAATCATCATGAAACAAATCCCAGACACTGTGCCCCCTTATTCATAAATATTTTAGTGTGTATCTCTAAAAAATAAAACCATAATGCCATATCATATCATCAAATATTCAGTGTACGAATTCCCCTAATTATCTCATATGTTTTTTGTTTTATTTTATTTTATTTTTGTAGCTCATTTATTTGAATAAAGAGAATAGTATGATGAATTGATACATCTCTTGAGTCTCTTTTTGGCTGTTAGTTTCCTTCTTTGTAATTTTTTTTCAAAGAATTTACTTCCTTAGAGCAATTTTAGGTTCACAGAAAAATTGAGGGATGATTCAGAGAGATCCCTCATCCCCCTCTATACATAGCCTTCTTATCTCACACCAGATGCCATCTCCCACCAGAGTGGGACATTTATTATACATCATAATTATCCAAAGTCCATGGTTTATATGATCTTTTACACTTGGTATAGTATATTCTGTGGGTTTGGACAAATACATAATGTCATGTCTCCATCAATCCAGTAACCTATAGATGCAGCCACTGCCCCCCAAACCCTCTGTGCTCCATCTACTTAATTCCCTGCTTCCCACCCCGGGCAACCACTGCTCTCTTTACCATCGCCATATTTTTGCCTATTCCAGAACATCAGAGAGTTGGAATCAGACAGTATGTAGTCTTTTCAGATCAGCTTCTTTCACTTAGTAATAAGCATTTGTTCATTCTATGTCTTTTCATGGCTTATAACTCAGTTATTTTTAGTGCATAGTAATATTCGAGTGTCTGGGTATACCTCAGTATTTTTCCATTCACTACTACATGGCATCTTGGTTGCTTTCAAGTTTTGGCAATTATGAATAAAGTTGCTGTAAACATCTGTGTGCAGGTTTTGTTTGGATGTTAATTCCTTGGGTGATTCCTGGATCTTATGGCAAGAGTATGTTCAGTTTTGTAAGAAGGCACCAAAATATCTTCCAGAGTAGCTGTACAGGTTTGCATCCCACCAGCAGTGAATGAGAGCTCCTGTTGCTCCACACCTTTGTCAGCATTTGGTGTTGTTGGTGTTCTGGACTTTGGTCATTTTAATAGGTGTGTAGCGATATCTCATTTTGATTTGCATTTCCCTGGTGACATGTGATTTAGGTGATTTAAGATTTTTGTAGATAATCTTTAACAAAGTGAGGCTTTCCTTCTTTGTTCCTAGTTTGTCAAGAGTATTGGGTTCGGGTATTGGATTTCGTCAAGTGATTTTTCTGCATTAACTGACATGATCATATGATTTTTCTTCTTTAACCCTTTGATAGAGTGAGACATTACATTGATTGATGGGGGGTATTCATTTATTTATTTATTCCTTTAAATTTTTTTGTTTTATTTAAATTCAAATTAGTTAAAATATAGTATATTATTAATTACAGGGTAGCATTTAGTGATTCATCAGTTGCATATAATACCCAGTGCTCACTACATCAAGTGCCCTTCTTAATCTCCTTAATGCCTATTACCCAATTATCCCTCCTACCCACCTCTCCTACATTGATTTATTTTTGGATGTTGAAACAGTCTTACATAGTCGGAAAAACTCCACTTGATTATGGTATATAAATCTTTTTATACATTGCTTGATTCATTTACCAATATTTTGCTGAAGATCTTTGCATCTATGTTTATGAGAGATATTATTCTGAAATTTTCTTTTTCTTTCTTTCTCATTTTTAATTTTAAAAATTATTATTATTATTTTTGCATTGTCTTTGGTTTGGGTATCAGAGCAATACTGGCCTCATAAAGTGAGTCAGGAAGTATTTCTTCATGTTAATTTTTTTTTCATATGTTTGGTAGGATTATCCAGTGAAACTATCTGAGCCCGATGATTACTTTTTCAGAAACTTTTCAACTACAAGTTCAATTTCTTTGATGGTTATAGGTTGTCTGTTTCAACACAATTGAATTTTGGTAGCTTATGGTATTTAAAGATTTGATCTATTCTAAGTTGTCAATTTTATGAACATGAAGTTGTTCACAGTGTTCTTTTATTGTATTATTATTATTATTGTTATTATCATAAAATATATACAACATAAAATTTACCATTTTAACCATTTTATTTATCTTTTTAAAACAACATTTATTTATTTGAGAAAGAGAGAGAGAGAGAGAACATGATGTGGGTGGGGGGAGGTAGAGGAGGGGCAGAGGTAGAAGCAGAGTCCCTGCTGAGCAGACAGCCTGACACAAGGCTTGATCACAGGATCCTGAGATCATGACCAGAGCTAAAGGCAGCCACTTTAACTGACTGAGCCACCCAGGCGCCCCCATTTTAACCATTTTAAATGATACAATTTAGTGGCATTCAGTGCATTCACAGTGTTGTACATTCATCACTGTTATCTAGTTCCAGAACATTTCATGTCAAAATGAAACACATACCCATTATGCAGGTATTTCCCATATCCTCCATCCCTTAAAACCCTGGAAACCACTAATCTGCTTTCTGTCTGTGCGATTTTCTCTATTCTGCATGTGTCATAAAAATGGACCATGTCAGGCTTCATTCACTCAGTATAATGTTTCCAAGTTTCATTCATGTTATAGTAAGTATTATACCCTATTTCTTTTTATGGTCAAATAATATTCCATCGCATGGATACACAACATTGTATTTATCCATCTGTTGGTGAAAATTTGGCTTATTTGCACCTTTTGACTATTGTGAATATTACTGCTATGACTATTCTTATATTCAAGACTTGTATTCAGTTTTTCCTTGAACAACTGTTTTCATTTTTCTTATATATATACATGGGAGTAGTATTGCTGGTTCTTTTGGTAATACTATATTTAAGATTTTGAGGGACTGCCACACCATATTCCTTAGGATCTGCATCATTTTGTATTGTAACCAGCAATAAAAGAGGATTCCAATTTTTCCACATCTATGCCAAAAATGTTATTTTCCATAAAAAAAAAAAATCCTGGTAGGTGTGAAGTGGTATCTCATTTTACTTTGAATTTGAATTTTCCTGATGACTAATGATGTTGAACATCCTTTCATATGCTTATTGGTCATTTATATCTCTTCTTCAGGGAAAGATGTGTTCAAATTCTTTTGTCCATTTTTTAATTGGGTTATTTGTCTTTTTGTTGTTTAATTTATGCAGTTGAGGTACCAGACCCTTATCAGATACCAGATTTATGAAATTTTTTTTCTCTATTTTGTGAGTTGTCTTTTCATTCTCTTGATCGTGCTCTTTGAAGCACAAAAGATTTTAATGTTGATGAGGTTCAATTTATTTTTTTCTTCTGTTGTGTATACATTTGACATCATATTTAAGAAATCATTTCCAATGCTTTCTTCTAAGAGTTTTAGCTCTTATACTTAGGTATTTGATCCATTTTGAGTTAATTTTTGCACATAGTATGAGGTAAGGGTCCAATTTCATTCTTTGCCTGTGGATATCCAGTTTTCCCAGGAGCATTTGTTGAAGAGACTTTTCTTTCCTCATTGAACGGTTTTGGCCCATTCTGAAAATCAGTTAACTATAGATGAATGATTTTATTTCTCAGTTCTTATTTCTGTTTTATTGTTTTGTATATTTATCCTTATGTCAGTACCATATTGATTACTGATTACTATATTACTTTAATTTTATAGAAAGTTAGGAAATTGGGAAGTGTGAGTTTTCTAATTTCCTTTTTAAAAATTTTTTAATTTCTTTTCAGTGTTCTGGAACTCATTGTTTATGCACCACAACCCATGTTCCATGCAATAGGTGCCCTCCATAATACCCACCACCAGGCTCACCCAACCTCCCACCTGAAGACTGTTTTGGCTATTCAGGATTCTTTGCAATTTCACATGAATTTTAGGATAATTATCTGTTTCTGCAAAAAAAAAAAAGTTATTGAGATTTTGATAGGGGTTGCATAGAATATGTATATATATTTGGGAAACATTACCTCTAACAATATTAAATCTTCTACTGTGATCATGGGATCTATTTATTTAGGTCTTTACATTCTTACAGCAATGTTTTGTCATGTTTAGTGCACAAGTCTTATGTCTTCTTGGGTAAATTTATAGCTAAATATTTCATTCTTTTTGATGCTATTATAAAAGGAATTATTTTCTGTATTTCTTTTACAATTGTTAATTGCTGGTGTATAGAAATACAACAAAACTGATTTTGTATATACAATTTTGCTGAATTTATTTATCAGCTCTAGTAGGTTTATGTGGATCCCTAAGGGTTTTTCTATATTTGTGATCATGTCATCTGGAAATAGATCATTTTATTTTTTCCCTTCTAATTTGGATGTCTTTTATTTATTTTTCTTGCCTAATTACTTTGACTAGAACTTCCAGTGCAATGTTGAATGTAGGTAGTGATAGTTATCATCATTCTTGTGTTCTGAAGGGAAATCTTTCAGTGTTTTGCTATTGAGTAGGATGTTAGTTGTCTTTTTTTTCCATAAATGCTCTCTAACCTATTGAGGAAGCTTTTCTTCCATCTCTGGTGTATTGAATGTTTTTAACATGAAAGAATGTTGGATTTTGTCAGATGTTTTTTTCTGTGTCTATTAAGATGACTTGGTTGTTTTTTCCCCTTCAGTCTATTAATATGGTGTTTTACATTGATGGATTTTCATGTTGAACCACTCTTGCATTGGTGGGATAAATCTCCTTACATCATGAGGCATCATCCCTTTAATGTGCTGCTGAATTTGGTATCCTAGTATTTTGTTGAGAATTTTTGCTTCTATATTCATAAAGGATATTGGTCTATAGTTTTCTAGTGATGTCTTTGTAGGGCTTGGTATCAAGTTAACATAGGCCTCATGGAATGAGTCAGGAGGTGGCCATTATTCTCCTATTTCTTTCTTTCTTTTTTTTTTTTAAGATTTTATTTATTTATTTGAGAGAGAGGAGGTGAGAGAGAGCATGAGTGAGGAGAAGGTCAGAGGGAGAAGTAGACTCCCCGGGAAGCTGGGAGCCCGATGCGGGACTCGATCCCGGGACTCCAGGATCATGACCTGAGCTGAAAGCAATCGTCCAACCAACTGAGCCACCCAGGCATCCCAATTCTCCTATTTCTTTTAAGAGTTTGAGAAGAATTGGTGTTAACTTATTTTTAAAAGTTTGGTAGAATATACCAGTGATGTCATCTACTCCTTGGCATGTATTTGTTGTTTGATTTGATCTCCTTAATTGTTAGAGGTTTATTATTAAGACTTTATATTTCTTCTTAAGTTAGTTTTGGTAGTTTGTGTTCCTAGGAATTTGTCCATTTTACGCTGGTTGCCCAATTTTTGGCATACAATAGATCATTGTATAATCTTTTTTATTTCTGTAAGTTCAGTAATAGTGTCTCCTTATTTTTTGATGTTAGTCGTGGGATCTTCTTCTTTTCTTAGTTGTTCTAGCTAAAGTTTGTTAATTTTGTTGTTTTATTTCAAAGAATTAATTAATTAATTAATTAATTTTGGTTTTATTGTTTCTTTCTATTATTTTTCTAATTGTTTCATTTCTGCTATAATCCTTACTATTCTGTTTGCTAGTTCTGGGGTTCCATTTGCTTTTCCTTTTTAGTTCATTAAGATGTACAGTAAGATTCTGATTTGAGATGTTTTTAATGTAGGCATAGATAGCTCTAAATTTCACTCTGAGCCCTACTTTTGCTGTATCTCATATGTTTTGTTATGGTGTACTTTCATTTATATTCATCTCAGAGTATTTCCAATTATCTTTGTGATTTCTTCTTGAACTTACTGGCTGTTTAATCCCATATTATATTTCAAACGGCTGTAGTGATATCCTGTTTCATTCCTATTATTGGTGTATCATGTCTTCTCTCTCTTTATCTTTCTCAGTCATTATTAGAAGTTTATCAATATTATTTTTTTAATGAAGCAGCTTTTTGTTTGTTGATATTCTCTTTTTTTCCTGTTTTCAATTTCATTTATTTCTGCTCCTAATGTCATTATTTACTTCCTTCAGCTTGCTTTGGATTTATCTTGCTTTTCTTTTTATAGTTTCTTAAGGTAGTTATTTTGTATCCTTTTAGATTTTTTTAGATTTTAGATCCTTTGTATTTTTTTAGATTTTTGATTTGAGATCTTTGTCCTAATGTAAGCATTTAGTATAAACGTCCCTCTCTGTACTACTTTAGCTGTGTCACATGTACTTTGGTAAGTTATGTTTTTATACTAAACATATTTTAAGATATATTATGAGCGTTTAGTATCCACACTAAAGGTCCCACATTTCTTTAACTGTAGACTCTCTCTTTTATCCCTAGCTCTCTTAAATCATGGTACCTAGAACACAGTATTCTGGACCTATCTGGCCATTGAAGAATAGAGCAGAAATGTCTGTTCATTCCTTTCCTCGTTTCTTCAGTCAACATTTACTGAATTCCTATAGTAGATTTTATGATCAATAGGAATATAGAGATTATTAAGATAGACATAGTCCCTCTTCTCATTACTCTCTATCAGAGAAGACAAAGAATAAAACAAATTAATTTCAAGCGTGGCCACTATCTCCTATATTGTAGAAATTGTACTGCCATTAACACAAAGCTAAGTTAAAATGCCATTAGGTCCTCCCCAACAAATTCTGTCATTTTCTATGCTATTTCCTTCCTTCCTTCCTTCCTTCCTCCCTTCCTTCCTTCCTTGACAGGGAGAGAGTGCACGCACACACACAAGCAGGGATAGGAGCAGAGGGAGAAAGAGAAGCAGGTGGCCCACCAAGCAGAGAGCCTGACATGGGGCTCAATCCCAGGACCCTGGGATCATGACCTGAGCCGAAGGCAGATGCACAATAGACTGAGCCACCTAGGTGCCCCTTCTACCCCATTTTCATTTCCTTTTATTATCCTCTATGCTCATTTGTTTTGTTTCTTAAATTTCACATATGAGTGAAATGCAATGGTATTTGTGTTTCTCCAACTGAATTATTTTGCTTAGCATAATAGTCTAGCTCCATTTACATCATTGCAAATGGCAAGATTTCATTCCTTTTCATAGCTAAGATTCCATTACACACACACACACACACACACACACCCCTATATCTATATCTATATCTATATCTTTCCCACATCTTCTTTGTTCATTCACCAGTCACTGGACATTTGGGCTCTTTCCATAATTTGGGTATTGTTGATAATGTTGCTAAAACATCGGGGTGCATAAATCCCTTTGAGTCAGTATTTTGGTATCCTTTTCTACCTTATTTTCAAAATTCTCTGCTAGGATAATCTAAATAATCTAAAATCTAGGATAATCTAAAACTGGTCTGCACTCTACAGGTTATACCAATTGCTTAAAGCTGACTTCTTTCCAATTAATTGGGGTTGTGGTTAAATATTTTCAGTATCATGCCTGGCTGAATTGGAACTGCAGGAAAAGGAAAATGAAGGAAAAGGGAACTGTCCCTTTTCATCGGCCATTCTTTGAGAACACAGTCTGAGTCCATAATAGAGTAGCAACTTAAATTTGGGTGAAATGATCAACTTTTTAGTGTTCTCTTGTCGGTTGAGCTTTTGATCTTCACCAAAATCCTGGGCAGATATACACCTCCACTGACAGATGAGGAAATTAAGATTTAGAGAGGTTAAGTGACTTGCTCAGTCGGGAAGGTCGAAAACATATGCAGGTTTCTAGAGTCCTACTTAGGCTTTTACTCTTGCCTCAATTTCACTGCCTCTTCATAGCTGACCACTAAATATGCTTTAAAGAGGGCAGAGTCCAATTGTATAATAGATCTGCCTGTCTGAAACATGATTATTAGTGTTAATGGTTGGGTATTACCTGGCATGCATGCGCTGGGTTTACAGTAAAGAATACCTACTTTTTACTAACTGTCCTTTTAGATATATTAGCGACTGTCACACCTGAATTATAACAAAGAAGCACTAGCAAAAATTCAATGTGGGCGGCAAAATTCTTTGAAGAATAACTAGTTATAATTGGGGAGTCTGAACACATTTCAGAGTTGCACGTTTAATATGCAGTATGGTTAATTGCACTGTAATTACAGTGTTTTAGAATGCCATGCTAAGTGTTTAATCCTTTTCAGGTTTGCCCTCCAATCAGCGGTCTGCCTTCATTTTCCAGATTGATGAAGTCTGCCTCAGAGAAGGGGGTAGGTAACAGGATTGTGCTGATGTGGCTAATCAACTGGGAAAGTTGTAAAATGAATCTTTCCTGTCTGGAATTTATATTTAATCATAGTTATGTGCTCCTTATGAATGAGTGTTGATTAGTTAGTTGTCAGAATATGAAAACAATAAGAGCTTTTATTTACCCAGATAAGTTATTCTAGACTCATTATTTGGGTCTGATTGAGTTGATGGAGATATTTACATTACCTTGGCACATAGATCCACTTAGTGTTTTTCATAATGTTAATTACATACTGCAAGAGTTACTGCCATGCCCTTATTTATGGTGTTTACTGTTAGAATTTGTTTATATGTGTGGTGATTGTATGGCTTCCCTCTCTCTCTCTGGACTATGTCCTTTTTAAAGCTCTATCACAGAAACCTGATCTTCAGTAGATGGTTCGTACTGATGACATCTAGTTCAAGGATGGCAGCTCTCAGTTCTGTTTCAGAGTTGGTTGTGGCTCTACCACTGAGCTGACTTTTAGTGGTTTTTTTAGTAGGCAAACACGCCTTCACATGTTAGCATATTTTTATTTTTCAGCATTTGGAGTTTTTCTTTCTGTGCATATCCTCTGTAAAGTGCTATTCATTCTTCAAGACCTGCCTTGAAATTCTAATCCTCAAGGAATCACACCCTAATTCTACCAAGGTGGGGGGGTCAATCATTGCCTCTGCCTCACTCACTACTATATCCGAACATTAATACCACCACAACTCCACCACACTGGACTGCAGCTGTTGTTGGATGTGTTTGCTTTCTTTCTTTAATGGATTGGTTTGAGAGTGAAGGCCAGATTGTATTCATCTCTCTTATCACCTAAGTCTAACAGCATCTGGTATACAGTAAGTGCCTAACAACTTCCCAGTGTTGAATGTTGTAGGCTGTACTTTAAAAAAAAACCAAACAAACAAAACTTTTTCATACGTAAAGACTACATTTTAGAACAGTTTTAGGTTCACAGCAAAACTGAGAGGAAGCTGCAAAGATTTCCCATGTACCCTCTGCCCCAACGCACATATAGCCTGCCACCCCTCCCCCACCCCCACCATTGTCAACAACTTTCACCAGAGTGGTATATTTGTTACAACTGATAAACGTACACTGACACACATTGTAATCACCCAAAGTCCATAGTTTATTTAATGTTTCACTCCTGGCCTTGTACATTATGCGGGTTTGCTTGCACAAATGTACAGTGACATGTAGCCACCATTATAGTATCATACAGTATCAAACTCACTGCCCTACATTTAAAAAAAGTATTTTATTTATTTATTTATTTGAGAAAGTGAGCAGGGGGAGGAGAAGAGGGAGAGGAACAAGTGGACCCTGTGCTGAGCACAAAGCCTGATGTGGGGCTCGATCCACAACCCTGAGATTATGATCCGAGTGGAAATCAAGAGTTGGACACTCACCCAACTGAGCTGCACTAGGGCACTGCTGCCCTAGATTTTTAAAATTGATATAATAATACATATATATATGTACATATCTATCTTACACACATACACATATATGACATTAATTAGTTTCAGGTATACAACATAATGATTTGATATTTGTGTATGTTGCAAGATGAGCACCATAAGTCTAGATAACATCTATTAGTATAAATAGTTACAAAATTTTATTTTATGATTTTTAATTTTTATGTAATTATTTAATTGCTTTTATTGAAGTATAATTAACACATATTGTTATACTAAATTCATGTGTACAATATAATGATTCAAAAATTTTATACATTTCTGTGCTCATTAAGACTAGGGGTGCTTAGTTGTCTCAGTCATTAAGCATATGC
Organism: Mustela nigripes; assembly: GCF_022355385.1. Lineage (NCBI taxonomy): Eukaryota > Metazoa > Chordata > Mammalia > Carnivora > Mustelidae > Mustela > Mustela nigripes. The sequence goes on along the minus strand of NC_081560.1, from coordinate 178,571,715 downwards.
CTCTGTCTCAGGTCATGATTCCAGTATCCTGGGATCAAGTCTCATATCGGGCTCCCTGCTCAGCGGGGAGCCTGCTTCTCCCTTTCCAGCTCCCCTGTCTCTCTCTCTATCAAATACATAAATAAATTCTTAAAAAAAAAAGATAAGTGTACTCTTCATCCCCTTTGTCTATTTCATCCATCCCCCAACCCAACTTCCCTCTGGCAACTATCAGTTTGTTCTCTGTATTTGAGTACACTTTCTGGTCTCTTTTTGTTTGATTTGTTCCTTAAATTCCACATACGAGTGAAATCATATCGCATTTGTCTTACTCTGATTGACTTATTTTACTTAGAATCATACCCTTCAGTTTCACCCATACTGTTGCAAATGGCAAGATTTTATTCTTTTTTGTGGCTAAGTAATATTCCTCCGTGTGTGTGTGTGTGTGTGTGTGTGTGTGTGTGTAAATATATGCATCACATCTTTTTTATCCATTCGTCTATAATGGACACTTGAGATGTTTCCATGTCTTACCCATTGGAAAAGCTGCAATAGACATAGGGGTGCATAAATTATTTTTGAAGAATTAGTGTTTTCATTTTCTTTGTGTAAATAGTAATGAAATTGCTAGATTATATGGTAATTTTATTTTTAATTTTTTGAGGAACCTCCATACCGTCTTCTACAGTGGCTACACCAATTTGCATTTCTGCCAACAGGGCACAAGGGTTCCTTTTTTTTTTTTCATAACCTCACCAACACTTGTTATTTCTTTTGTTTTTTATTTTAGCCATTCTGACATGTATAATGTATATCTCATTATGGCTTTAATTGGCATTTCCCTGATGATTAATGATGTTAAGCATCTTTTTATGTGTTGGCCATCCATATGTCTTTCTGGGAAAAATGTATATTCAGGTTCTCTGCCCATTTAAAAAAAATAAGGTTATTTTGTCTTTTATTTTTTTTTTTAATTTTATTTATTTATTTGACACAGAGAGAGGGAGAGATAGATCACAAGTAGGCAGAGAGGCAGGCGGCGGGGGTGGAGGGGTAGGCTCCTTGCTTAGCAGAGAGCCTGATGTGGGCCTTGATCCCAGGACTGTGGGATCATGACCTGAGCCAGAGGCAGAGGCTTAACCCCCTGAGACACCTAGGTGCCCTTATCTGCCCATTAAAAAAAATTTTTTTTTAATTTTTTATTAACATATAATGTATTATTAGCCCCAGGGGTACAGGTCTGTGAATCGCCAGGTTTACGCACTTCACAGGACTCACCATAGCTCATACCTTACCCAATGTCCATATCTCTGCCCATTTTTAATGGGAGTTTTTTTTTTGGGGGGGGGGTTGAGTTGTATAAGTTCTATATATTTTGAGTATTAACCCCTTATTGGATATGTCATTTGCAAATATCTTCTTCCATTTAGTACGTTGCCTTTTTGTTTCATTGCTGGTTTTCTTCACTGTACAAAAGCTTTTTATTTTGGTGTAGTCCCAACAATTTGACTTTGCTTTTGTTTCCCTTGCCTGATGAGACATACCCAGAAAAATGTTTTCAATTATCTTGGGTATATATGTAGGAGTGAAATTCCTGGTTATATGGTAACTCTCTGTTTCACTTTTTGAGGAGCTGCCAAATTGTTTTCCAAAACCACACTATTTCACATTCCCACTGGCAATGTATGAAGGTTCCCATTTCTCCACATTTTCCCCAACACATGTTATTGTCTGTCTTACTGAATATAGCCATCTCAGAGGGTGTGAAGTGGTATCTCATTGTGATTTTGTAGTTACCTAGTGACTAATTATTTTGTGCATCTTTTCATGTGCTTATTGGCTTTTTTTTCTTAACATTTTTGATATGATATTCCTAATTATAGACTTTATGGTATTTATTCTGCTTGATAATTTGTTAGGATCCTTAACTACAATGTGATATCTGTCAGCCATTTTGGAAAATTCTCAGTCATGATTATTTCAAACATTTTTATATTGTTTCTTCTCTTTTGATATTTCCATTACATGTATATTACACCTTTTATAATCGTCCTGTATTTTTTGGATACAGTGTTTCTTCTTTTTTTCCCCTCTCTCATACTTTCCCCTTTGCTTTTCAATTTGGGAAATTTCTACTAATGTATCTTCAAGCTCATTGATTCTTTCAAGCTAGTTTGTTCATGAGCCCATAAAAGGCAAATTTGATTTATGTTACAATATTTTTTATTTCTTTTTTTTTAATTAAAGATTTTATTTATTTATTTGACAGGCAGAGATCACAAGTAGGCAGAGAGGCAGACAGAGAGAGAGGAGGGAGCAGGCTCCCCGCTGAGCAGAGAGCCCCATGTGGGGCACGATCCCAGGACCCTGAGATCATGACCTGAGCCGAAGGCAGAGGATTTCACCCACTAAGCCACCCAGGCGCCCCTCCTTTTGAATTCTTTATACAGCTTTCTATCTCTCTGCTACATTCCTCATCTGTTCTTGCATGTTGTCCATTCTTCATTAGATCCCTTCAGATACTAACCATTGTTATTTTAAATTTCCAGTCTGAAATAGCTAACATTCTGCCATGTCTGATTCTGGTCCTGATGCTTACTCTGTTTCTTTAAGCTATGCTTTTTGTCCTTTAATATGTTTTGTAATGTTTTGTTTAAACCTAGAAAAGATCCACAGGATAAAGAGAATTGAGGCAAATAGGCCTTTACTGTGAGGTTTTATGTTTATGTGGCTAGGAATTAGCCCGTGTTTGCTCTTTGCTACAGGTGTAGGTGTCAGAGGCTAAATTTTTCTCTGGTGTTTTTGTTTTTGTCTCCTCCATGCCTTTGGCTTTCCCAAAAGAGTTCTTGATGTCTGAGATGTGAGAGTCTTTCCATTATAATTCCCTGTTTTTATAGAAATCCTGTAGATGTGGTGGTAAAGGCTACAGGGGAGTGGAGCATTCCTGAGTCCTTGATTAGATCTCTGTCTTGTAGTGAGTCTGTACCCGTGGGGTGTGTCTCATTTTTCCCCCAGAAGATGTATGACTTTTATTGTGCAATTTTGTGCAGCATGAGGATTTTAAAAAACACATATGTCATGTTGTAGCAGAATTGACTATAAATTCTTTCTCCAACAGTGACAAACCCACCTCCTGTTATCAACAATTTATTTACTTATTTATTCAACCCGAGTATATGTATTGAGGAGTTTCAGAATTGCTAACCCATATTCCAGTGGAAGGCACATGTGTCAACTAGGGTAGTGTTTGTGTACAGTTCACTTTATCTTCAGCCATACACTAGCCAGTCAAAATACTGTTAGCCAAAGTACTTAGGTCAGCTCCTTTTCCCTCTGTCCTCTTTAGTGAGATAATGTCAGACATTAGTAATACAGTTACATGTATTTAGCTCCTATACTTTGGATTTGATCCATTTCGAGTTCATTTTTAATGTGTTGTAAAATAAGGGTCTAACATCTTTCTTCTGCATGTGGATACCCAGTTTCCCTAGCACCATTTGTTGAAAAGACTGTCCATTCCATCAACTGACCACATATATGAGGGTTATTAGGGGCTCTCCTTTCTATCCCATTGGGTGATGTCTGTCATTATTTCAGTTCCATACTGTTTTATTTACTAGAGCTCTGTAGTAAATTTTGAAGTGGGAAGATTCCAATTTTATTTTTATTCTTCAAGATTGTTTTAGCTATTTGGGGCTCCTTGTTATTCATACATGTATGAATTTGAGGGTCAGCTCACTCACTGCTACAAAAAAGGATGCTGGAATTGCACTGAGTCTGTAGATTGCTTTGGGAATTACTGATGTATTAACAATGTTAAGTCTTCCCATCCATGAACACAGGATAGCTTTCCATTATTTAATTTAGGTCTTCTTTATTTTCTTTTAGTAGTGTTTGTAGTTTTCTGCATACAATTCTTTCACTTCTTTAGTTAGTTATTACTAAGTATTTAATTTTTAAGAAGCTATCATAAATGGAATTGTTTTCTTAATTTTCTTCTCAGGTTGTTCATTGCTGGCATACAGAAACATAATGGATTCATGCATATTGATATTGTACTTTGCAACTGTGCTGAATTCATTTATTAATTCTTTCCTTGAAGCTTTCTTGTGGGTGTTTTTGTTTTTTTTGTTGTTGTTGTTATTGTTCTACTAATATGATGTATTACACTGATTTTTTCCCTTATATTGAACCACTTGGTATTGTTGTATAACCCTTGCAGTATGTTCTTGGATTAGCTTCACTATTATTATTTTTTAAAATATTTTTTTAAATTTATTTATTTTCAGAAAAACAGTATTCATTATTTTTTCACCACACCCAGTGCTCCATGCAATCCGTGCCCTCTATAATACCCACCACCTGGTACCCCAACCTCCCACACCCCCGCCACTTCAAACCCCTCAGATTGTTTTTCAGAGTCCATAGTCTCTTATGATTCACCTCCCCTTCCAACTTACCCCAACTCCCTTCTCCTCTCTAACACCCCTTGTCCTCCATGATATTTGTTATGCTCCACAAATAAGTGAAACCATATGATAATTGACTCTCTCTGCTTGACTTATTTCACTCAGCATAATCTCTTCCAGTCCCATCCATGTTGCTACAAAAGTTGGGTATTCATCCTTTCTGATGGAGGCACAATACTCCATAGTATATTTGGGCCACATCTTCCTTATCCATTCGTCCGTTGAAGGGCATCTTGGTTTTTTCCATAGTTTGGCGACCGTGGCCATTGCTGCTATAAACATTGGGGGTAGAGATGGCCTTTCTTTTCACTCCATCTGTATCTTTGGGGTAAAAACCCAGGAGTTCAATTGCAGGGTCATAGGGAAGTTCTATTTTTAATTTCTTGAGGAATCTCCACACTGTTCTCCAAAGTGGCTGCGCCAAACTTACATTCCCACCAACAGTGTAAGAGGGTTCCCCTTTCTCCACATCCTCTCCAACACATGTTTATTCTATTTGTATGTGAATGCCTTAGAAATAGTGTTTAATGTCTCCTATGGAAGCTATTGGAAGTAGGCATAGTAAATGAGAAATCTGTTTTACAAATAAACATTGAAACCCAAAGAGGTTAATCAATTAAATCATGTCTTATGTTTGAAGAAAACGCAGGCCTAGATTTTAGTTCTCCTAGTTCCTAACTCTGAGTTCACAAAACCATGTGATTGCTTCTAGGGGGAAGTTGATTTAGATAAAAAATGTAAACTAAAATGAAAAATCTTGCTTTGTGATCTGGTTGAATGATTATCTATTAAGAACACCTTAGAGGAGGGGCACCTGGGTGGCTCAGTGGGTTAAAGCCTCTGCCTTCAGCTCAGGTCATGATCCCAGGGTCCTGGGATCAGGCCCCACATCAGGCCCCGTATTGGGCTCTCTGCTCAGCAAGGGAGCCTGCTTCCCTTCTCTCTGCCTGCCTCTCTGCCTACTTGTGATCTCTGTCAAATGAATAAATAAAATCTTAAAAAAAAAACAAAACACCTTAGAGGATATTTCTGGTTTATATTTATTTTTGTTTTGTTTTTGTTTTTGTCACTGAAAGAGTGACCTTTTTTTTTTTTTTTGCATGTCAGTACAGTTACACATTCATATGTAATAAAATTATAAAAAGATACAGGAGGAAAAATAATTGATGTGTAATAGTGCATTCATGGGAAGTAGAAGGTAAGGAATGGAATGGGATAGAATTTACAGGTTTTAACTGCATCTGTAACATTAAATTTTTAAAAGTTGAGGGGTACCTGGTTGGCTTAGTTGGTTAAGTGTTGTCAGACTCTTGATTTCAGCTAGGGTCTGATCTCAGGGTCATGGGATTGAGCCCTCAGGCTCTATGCTTAGCAGGGAGTCTTCTCAGGATTCTGTCTCTCTTTCCCCCTTTCTCAACATCCTCTCCAACACATGTTGTTTCCTGTTTTGTTAATTTTGGCCATTCTAACTGGTGTAAGGTGGTATCTCAATGTGGTTTTAATTTGAATCTCCCTGAGGGCTAATGATGATGAACATTTTTTCATGTTTCTGATAGCTATTTGTATGTCTTGATTGGAGAAGTGTCTGTTCATATCTTCTTCCCATTTTTTGATATGTTTGCCTGTTTCGTGTGTGTTGAGTTTGAGGAATTCATTATAGATCCTGAATAGCAACCTTTTGTCTGTACTGTCATTTGGAAATATCTTCTCCCATTCCGTGGGTTGCCTCTTTGTTTTTTTGACTGTTTCCATTGCTGTGCAGAAGCTTTTGATTTTGATGAAGTCCCAAAAGTTTATTTTCGCTTTTGTTTCCTTTGCCTTTGGAGACATATCTTGAAAGAAGTTGCTGTGGCTGATATCGAAGAGATTAGTGCCTATGTTCTCCTCTAGGATTCTGATGGATTCCTGTCTCACGTTGAGGTCTTTTATCCATTTTGAGTTTATTTTTGTGTGTGGTGTAAGAGAATGGTCGAGTTTCATTCTTCTACATATAGCTGTCCAGTTTTCCCAGCACCATTTTTTGAAGAGACTGTCTTTTTTCCACTGTATATTTTTTCCTGTTTTGTCAAAGATTAATTGACCATAGAGCCCATATCTGGGCTCTCTACTCTGTTCCACTGGTCTATGTGTCTGTTTTTATGCCAGTACCATGCTGTCTTGGTGATCACAGCTTTGTAATAAAGCTTGAAATCAGGTAACGTGATGCCCCCGGCTTTATTTTTGTTTTTCAACATTTCCTTAGTGATTCGGGGTCTCTTCTGATTCCATACAAATTTTAGGATTATTTGCTCCAGCTCTTTGAAGAATACCGGTGGAATTTTGATCGGAATGGCATTAAAAGTATAGATTGCTCTAGGCAGTATAGACATTTTAACAATGTTTATTCTTCCGATCCGAGAGCATGGAATGGTCTTCCATCTTTTTGTGTCTTCTTCAATTTCTTTCATGAGTGTTCTGTAGTTCCTCGAGTACAGATCCTTTATGTCTTTGGTTAGGTTTATTTCCAGGTATCTTATGGTTCTTGGTGCTATAGTAAATGGAATCGATTCTCTAATTTCCCTTTCTGTATTTTCATTGTTAGTGTATAAGAAAGCCACTGATTTCTGCACATTGACTTTGTATCCTGCCACGTTGCTGAATTGCTGCATGAGTTCTAGTAGTTTGGGGGTGGAGTCTTTTGGGTTTTCCATGTAAAGAATCATGTCATCTGCGAAGAGAGAGAGTTTGACTTCTTCATTACCAATTTGGATACCTTTTATTTCTCTTTGTTGTCTGATTGCTGTTGCTAGGACTTCTAATACTATGTTGAACAAGAGTGGTGAAAGTGGGCATCCTTGTCTTATTCCTGATCTCAACGGGAAGGCTGCAAGCTTTTTCCCATTGAGGATGATATTTGCTGTGGGTCTTTCATAGATAGATTTGATGAGGTTCAGGAATGTTCCCTCTATCCCTATACTTTGAAGTGTTTTAATCAGGAACGGATGCTGGATTTTGTCAAATGCTTTTTCTGCATCAATTGAGAGGACCATGTGGTTCTTCTCTCTTCTCATATTAATTTGTTGTATCACATTGATTGATTTGCGAATGTTGAACCATCCTTGTAGCCCAGGGGTGAATCCACCTGATCATGGTGGATAATCTTTTTAATGTGCTGTTGGAGCTTCACTATTATTTTGTTGTGGTTTTTGTATCTGTATTTAAAAGTTATTGTTGTAGAATTTTCTTTTCTTGTGGTATCTTTATCTGGCTTTGATATCAAGTAATGTTAGACCCATAGAATGACTTAGGAAGTGTTCCTTCCTTTTCTATTTTTTTTTTTTTTGAAAGAGTTTGAGAAAGATTGGTGTTAATTGTTCTTTAAATGTCTGATAGAATTCTGGGGTGCCTGGGTGGCTCAGTCATTAGGGGTCTGCCTTTGGCTCGGGTCATGATAGCAGGGTCCTGGGATTGGGCCCCACATTGGGCTCCCTATTCGGCAGGAAGCCTGATTCACCTTCTCCCAATCCCCCTGCTTGTGTTCCCTCTCTTGCTCTCTCTCTCTCTCTTTCTCTCTGTCAAATAAATAAATAAAATCTTTAAAAAAGATGTTTGGTAGAATCACCAGTGAAAGGATCCGGTTCTGGAATTTTCTTTGTTATTAAATTTTAAACTACTGATGCAATCTTCTTACTTGTTATGAGCCTGTTGAGTTTTCCATTTCTTCTTGAGTCAGTTTGGGTAATCTGTGTTTCTAGGAATTTGTCCATTTCATTTATGTTGTTTAATTTGCTGGTGTACAATTGTTCATATAATTTTCTTATAATCCTTTTTATTTTTGTATTATTGGTAGTAGTGTCTCCATTTTCATTTTTGGTTTTAGTTATTTGCATTGGCTCTTTTTTTGTTATTCTAACTAAAGGTTTGTCAATTTTGTTGATATTTTCAAAGAAATAACTTTTGATTTTATTGATTCTCCTATTCTTTTTCTCTTGTCTTTTATTTTGTTTATCTCTAATCTTCATTATTTCCTTTCTTCTGATAACTTTGGGTTTATTTTGCTCTTCTTCTTTTTTTTTTTTTTTCCTCAAGGTGCAATGTTAGCCATTTATCACTCTAAACTTCCCTCTGAATGCTGCTTTCAATGGATCTCATAAGTTTTGGTATGTTGTATTTTTGTTTTTAATCCTCTCTAGGTATTTTCTGATTTCCCTTGTGATTTCTTCTTTGAACATTTGGTTATTAAAGAGGGTATTATTTAATATCTATGTGAACTTTCTTGATTTCCTTCTATTATAGATTTCTTTTTTTCTTTTCTTTCTTTTTTTTTAAAGATTTTATTTATTTATTTGACAGATAGAGATCATGAGTAGGCAGAGAGACATGCAGAGAGAGAGAGAGGAGGAAGCAGCTCCCTGCTGAGCAGAGAGCCCAATGCAGGGCTTGATACAGGATGCTGGGATCGTGACCTGAGCCGAAGGCAGAGGCTTTAACCCACTGAGCCACCCAGGCGCCCCTATTATTGATTTCTAATATAATTTCAGTGTGGTCAAAGAAGATAGTTTATATGATATTTATGATTTCAGTCTTTTAAAATTTATTGAGACTAAATTTTTGGCTTAACATAAATTTATCTTGAAAATGTGCCATGTGTACTTGAGAAGAATGTGAATTGTGCTTTTATATATATATATATATATATATATATATACTTGTTTTTTAAAAGATTTTGTTTATTTGACAGAGAGAGAGAGAGAGGGAACACAAGCAGGGGGGAGTAGGAGAGGGAGAAGCAGGCTCTCTGCTGAGCAGGAAGCCTGATGTGGGGCTTGATCCTAGGACACTGGGATCACAATCGGAGCTGAAGGCAGGGGCTTAATCACTGAACCACCCAGGTGTCCCTATGTCTGTTATATTTATTTGGTTTATAGTTCTATCCTTATTGATCTTCTATCTGGATTTTACATTCACTATGGTAGTCTCCAACTATTATATTTGAATTATTTCTCCCTTTAATTCTACAAATGTTTGCTTCCTGTATTTTGAGAGTCTGTTGTTTGTTGCATATGTTTATAATTGTGATGTATTCTTGATAATTGACCCTCTGTGAATATAAAATGTCCTCTTTTGTCTGACAGTTCTTGACTTAAAGTCGGTTTTGTCTGATATTAGCATAACCACCCAGCTCTCTTTTGGCTGCTATTTGCATGGAATATATTTTTCCCACCATTTTACTTTCAACCCATGTGTATCTTGGATCTAAAGTGAGTCTCTTGTAGACAGCATAGAGTTGGATATTTGGGGGGGGGGGTATTTGCATTCTGCCAATCTCTGCTTTTGGTTCGAAAGTTACACATTTACATTTAAAGTAATTACTGATAAGAGGGCACCTGGGTGGCTCAGTGGGTTAAGCCTTTGCTTTCGGCTCAGGTCATGATCTCAGAGTCCTGGGATGGAGGCCCGCATCAGGCTCTCTCCTTGGCAGGGAGCCTGCTCCCCCTTCTCTCTCTCTGCCTGCCTCTCTGCCTAATTGTGACCTCTTTCTCTCTGTGTCAAATAAATAAATAAAATCTTAAAAAAAAAAAACTTATTAAGAAGGAAAAAAGTAATTACTGATAAGAAATAAGAAATGACTGACTTCTGTCATTTTGCTGCTTGTTATTTATATGCCGTGTATCTTTTTTGCCTCTCATTTCCTGCATTACTGCCTTATTCTGTATTTAGGATATTTGTGTATGTGTAGTTAACCATTTCGATTTCCTTTTGTATATATACTATTAATCTTTTGTTTGTGGTTACTATGGGGATTATGTTTCACATCCTAAATTTATAACATTCTAATTTGATTCAATGCAATCTTAACTTCAATAACTTTCACAAACTCTGCTCCTACATAGCTCTTATGTTACTGTCAGAAGTTACATCTTTAGGGGCATCTGGATGGCTCAGTTGGTTAAGCATCTGCCTTTGGCTCAGGTCATGATCCCAAGTCCTGGGTTCAAGCTCCACATTGTGCTCCCTGCTCAGTGGAGAGCCTGCTTCTCCCTCTCCCTCTGCTGCTCCCCCTGCTTGTGCATTCATTCTCTCTCTCTCTGCCAAATAAATAAATAAATATCTTTAATTTAAAAATTATATCTTTATACAATGTGTCTGATGTCACAGATTTATAATTATTCTTAATGTATGTCTTTTAATAATGTAGGAAATAAAGAGTGAAGTTACAACCAAGAATACAAAAATATTGACTTCTGTATTTGCTCACATAATTACCTTTACCAGAGATGTTTATTTCTTCATATTGGTGTCAGTTACTGTCTAATGCCTTTTCATTTAAACCTGAAAGACTGCCTTTAGCATTCCCTGTAGGACAGGACAGGTCTAGTGGTGATGACTTCCTTTAACTTTTGTTAATTTTGTCAATTTCTTGCTCATTTTTAAAGAGCAGTTTTGCTGGATATAGAATTATTGACTGACAGTTTTATTACTTTGAGGGTTTTAGATATGCCATCCTACTTCCTTGGGTTTCTACAGCTTCTTTTCTCTTTTTTGTTTTAGATTTATTTAATTGAGAGAGCGTGTACATGAGTGGGAGGGGCAGAGGAAGAGGGAGAAAGAATCTCAAGCAGACTCCATGCTGAGTGCAGAGCTTGAAGCAGGACTTCATCTCATGACCCTGAGACCAGAACCTAAGCCCAAACATAGAGTCAGATGCTCAACTGACTGCACCACGCAGGTACCCTGGGTTTCCACAATTTCTCATGAGAACTTTGTTGTTAATCATATTGAGGAGTCCTGTATGGAACTGATCACTGAACTTGAACCTGTAAATTCATCTTTCAGCAAATTTGATTTCTTTGTAGCCATGTTTTGTCACATGAAAACTTTTCTGGGGGGCACTTGGGTAGCTTAGTTGATTAAGTATCTGCCCTTGGCTCAGGCTGTCATCTCAGGGTCCTGGGATGGTTGCTATTTCTCCCTCTGCCCCTCTCCCCACTTGTGCTCTCTCTCAAATAAATAAAATCTTTACAAGGAATTAAAAAACCATATATTTAAAATATGCCATTCTTTCATCTCCCTTCACATGTGCTCAACTGCCTGATGTTGTATTTCAGATCTATGCTGTTTAATTTGTTCCATGTGTTTTATTTCGGATTGTTACTATTGTTCTGTCTCAAGATCATTGATCTTCTGTATTATCTAATTTGTGATAAATCCTACCTGATATGCATAGGGATTTTTAATTTTCTGATACTGTATTATCTTTTGTAGTTCCATTAGAATTTTTTTTAAAAACTCCCAGTTTCCTCTCTCTTTTGTTCATGTTTCCCTTTATAGCTTTGATATATCTTAAACATATTTATATGACTTACAATATTGCTTATAAGGTCCTTGTCTGCTAATTTCATCATCTCTGTCATCTATGAGACATGAGATGGTTTTTGTTCACTCCCTTCTTATTCTGGATCATATTTTTCCACTTTGCTTAGTGTAATTTTTAGATGATGAATATTGTGAATTTTACATTGTCAAGTGTTGAATATTGTTGGAATCCTTTAATGATTACAACATTAAATAATAAGAAGTCTGTCATCACTCTTATTGTTCTCCTGAATGTAATATGCACCTTTCTTTTGCTGCTTTTAAGACCTAAGCGTCATGTTTACTTTTAACATTTTTGACTATGATAGGCGTTGGCATAGCCCTTATATTCCTGCTGCACTATTTATAAAGAGACAAAAATTAGTAACACCTCAAATATCTAAGAGTCTGAGAATGGTTAATTATTCATTGACATAATGGAATGGCATTGAATAAATAAATATGTAGATTATGTTGGTACAAGATAAAGTATATATGAGAAATAATGTTTAGTAAAACTTGGAACAAACTATTATATATAGTGAGGTTTGAAAAATGAAAAATACGTGTATAAGAAACTTTAGTAGAGAGCACCTGGGTGGCTCAGTAGATTAAAGCCTCTGCCTTTGGCTCAGGTCATGATCTCAGGGTCCTGGAATCGAGCCCCGCATCAGGTTCTCTGCTCAGCAGGGAGCCTGCTTCCCCCTCTCTCTCTGCCTGCCTCTCTGCCCACTTGTGATCTCTGTCTGTCAAATAAATAAATCAAATCTTAAAAAAAAAAAGAAACTTTAGTAGTTTTGTAAGTTGTGTGTAAGTAAAGCATTTTGAAGTTTTGAAGTAAAAAAAAGTTTTGAAGTGAAACATTTCTTCTCTGAAAATCTGTTTTCATAACAATTTTGAGATGTAATTCACATATTCTCCCATGCCAAGTGTACACTTAAAGTATACAATTCTAATGGTTTTTAATATATTCATTAGAGTCATGCAAACATCACAATTAATTTTAGTAAAATGTCATCACTGCAACAAGAAACTCTATACCTTTTAAGCAACCACTTCCCAGTTTCCCCAGTGCCACCCACTTTTCAATAATCACTGTTGAACTTTCTCTCTCTATGGTTTTTGCCTCTTCTGGACATTCTATATAAATGGAATCATATAATATCTGGTGTTTTCTTATTGGCTTTTTTCACTTAGCATAGTGTTTTCAACGTTTATCCATGCTTTAGCAGGCGTAGATAGTTCTTTTTATCATTAAATAATACCCAATATTATCAGTTTTATATCATAATTAATATTATAATAAATAGCTTTAAATATGAAGACTTTGAAGCCAATTCCCTAAAATGGAGTTGGTGGATCAAAGAAAATGAACTTTAATTTCCTGAAAATGAAAATGAGCATTAAAGAGAAAATCTATTGACCAGTGTTCTCTCCCAGTCCACTCGTCACTGCTTGGGCCATTATCCGAGTTTGGTAGGCCATTATCCGAGTTTGGTACCTGTCCTTCCAATTCATTTTTAAAAAGTCTGTCCTGTTCCTCTCTCTATTATATATATGTATATGTATATATATAAGTATATATATATATATATAAACACCCATTTAAAAAATACTTTTAATTATATGTTATATGGAGGTTAATAATTCCATTGTGATGCTTGCAATAGAAATCCCTACGTGCATTATTAAACAGAACAAAAACTAATTATATCACTTCAGTCCTTTCCATCAATATTCATATCATATAAATAAACCATAGTGTAATGGGAGATCTGAATCCCAATAATTGGCTCTAATAGCCATCCTAATAATTCATTCCATGCCCTGAAGATAATACCATATTGTATTTCAGGAGGCTATTTTAATTTCAAGGAAGGTAAACAGGATTGATTTCAAGGGGCTTCAGATTCATCGTGGGACCAAAGCACTCAGTTTGATTATAGATTTGATAATTAATTAACTCATTCTTAAACTCCAAAAGCGATACCTAATCACTGTATAATTGGAGTCAATGATTAAATCAGCCATTAAAACAATGGAATTTTGTGAACTAACTCAAATATTTAGTAGGCACTGTGCTGATATTTGGTTGAGTATAAGAAAATATTTCTGATCAGTTAGTTTTGGAGGAGGCCTTTGGGCATTGCCTGCCTGTCAGGATGACCGGTCGGGTTTAACAGGTTTCCTGGCTGCCTTACAAAAAAGCCAGGTGGCCATGGTTTGTTGACCAAATCTCTTGATTTTTTTTTTCTGGGAAGAAATGATTTCTCTTTATACAAAATCCCTGGCAGCAGCACATATTTGTATTTTGTCATAGTTGAATCTGAATTGTCTCACGTTTCCTGGCACTTCTTTGAACTCTGTGGATTAACACATAATCTCAGGTAATCTCAGGGCAAAGGCCTTTTGGTTAATCTCTTGCGGATCTTCATGATGATAGTTGATGTGCAAATCTTAAACTATTTCATGAAAAACTAGGGAAAGGATTGGATAATAAGACTCAATATACTAATAAACTAATATCAAAATTAGTTTTGCATCTTCAAAATTCTAATTCACTCTAGTTTAAAAAATACTGTGCTGCCCTTTCAGATTATTCTGCCTCTAAATCACCCATCCTAAAATATTGTATCACTCTTCTAGGAGAAAGCAAAGCTATTATTTTTTTTAAAGTTCGTTTTCACTTAGAATTTAGTAGGAGTATCAGACAGATACTAGTTAACAGCATTTACCTGTATTCCAGTCCCCTACCCTACCTTTCACAGGGAGACCCCCTCTGTAAATGGAGTTGGACATTTGCAAGTGAGTATAGAGTAGAAGCCCTGGGCTGGTGTAGTAACCACAATAGGGGTTTGTTAGTGAGAAAAAACAAGATGTGCAATGAGCCTAATTCATTTTGGATGCTTAATGATCAGTGCAAAAGAACTGTGCCTATTTTAGCCTAAAATTAGCATCCACAACCGTTTTTTCCTGACCTGTAATCTTAAAAACAAAAACAAAAACAAAAAACACCTAAGGTGTGTCAAATTCTAGATTTGGTGCTTTGTATTTTCCTGGAGTAGGTATGGTATTATTCCTATTCTTTAGATGACGTTCAAAGGGGTCAGGAGACTTGACCAAAGACTAACCAGCACCTGGGGCTTGAGGAGAGCCACTATGAAATCTGACAGGCCTGCCACGCCTCTTCTGGTCAGGGTCTAACCCGGACCGGGTTTACACAGTGCAGAGGGCAGCGAAGTGGGCCAAATGGTGGGCTTCTCTCTTGCCAGATCTGCTGCCAGGCAGCTGTGTGGCCTCGGACATTCGGCCAGCAGTGGCAGCCTCCCCAAGGTCAAGGTCCTGACACTGCAGAACAGATGCCCCGCAAGGCCCAGCGATCCACGTGCTGCAGGACCCACGTTCCGCTCACCTTCCCAACCCCGCACCCCTGAGGCCCCGGGCACTGTCAACTGCCTACCACGCCCTCCTTGGCTCAGGAGGCATCAATTCAGCGGGCCGGCCTGTTCAGTCCCTGCCTGCGTCCAAAGGTGCAAAACGTGGACACTGAGCTTGCCCCGACGGGCACCCGACTTCCCACACCGGCCCCAGAGTCCACGGGGTGAGAACCGAGTTAAAGCCTCGGTGTTCATGCCCACCACGCCCCGCTCTCCCTTGGTGGCTCGCGAGGGGCGGCCCGCGGCAGCGCTCCAAGAGCGATCGTCAGGGACGCCGCAGCCCCGAAGCCGACTTTCCTCCCCGATCGCGCGTCGGGGTGTCCTGGGACTGGGGCGGAGGAGGGCTGCAGGAGCGAGCGGGGCGCACGCCCGCGGGTCCCACGCCCCGGGCCGCCTCGCTCCTCCCGCGGCGCGGGCCTCCGGGTGGGGCGGGGGAAGGCGAGGCGCCGCGGCCGCTGCGGGCGGGGCACGGGCTGCGGCCCCCGGGGCCGCCGCGGCTCCTCCCGCCGCCCCACCTCCTGCCCCGGGCCGCCCGCCCGGCCCGCCCCCGGCCGCCGCGCCGCCCGCAGGTGCAGCGGCGGCGGCCGGCGAGTAGGTGCGTGGGGATGATCTCACTCGCGCGCTCCGCGCCAGGAGGAGGAGGAGCGGGAGCCGACCCAACTTCCGGGTAGTGCCGCCGCACGCCACCGGCATCTTGCTTTTCCTCCCCCTCCCCCCCGCGGCACCCCTCGCCTCTCCCTCCTTCCCTTTATTCCCGGCCCCACCTGCCAAAATGAACAGCTCGGACGAGGAGAAGCAGCTGCAGCTCATCACCACTCTGAAGGAGCAAGGTAGGCGGGCGCGCGGCCGCCAGGTGCGGGCCGCCGCGGCCCGTGGGCGGGGTCGGCCCCCGGGCGCTGGGTTTGGGCTGAGGCGAGGGGGGCGGGGGCTGTCGCGGCCGCCGGGCTCGCCCCGCAGCCCTGTCCCGCGTGCGGGAGCGTCCTCCACGCGCCCCGCGCGCCTCGGGGAGCCAGGGGCCGAGCGTAAAGTGCGGGGGTCAGGGGCGTGGGGCCCGGCAGTGCGGGATGCGCTCCGCGCACGTTGCCGGCGCTGGCGATCCGGGTTGGGGGAAGGGCCGGGATTGGGGGGGGCCACCCCCTCCCACGCGGGGGAAGCGTGGTTGGGGGGCATATGGGTCGGGAAGAGGCGGTTTGAGCTGCTCGGCTGGCCCTGCTCCCCAGCCGCCGCCCCACCCCTGCGCAGGGGCGCGGGGAGGCCTGCCGCGGAGCTCCGCAGCCTTTCCCTGCTCTCCAGTCGGCCTCGGTCTAGTTCCTCTTTACCTCCCTGGCCACGATTGCGGGCCCTGATGTGTTTCACCGCTTTCCATTTTTAACTGTCTGTGAGTCACTGAGCCAACACCCTCTCGGTGTTGGGCCTCCTCAGTGACGATTTGGCTCTGGCCTGCAGGAGAGCCAGGCCGTGTCCTTGCATTTCCACGGCGCCAGGTAACGGGAGGTGACCTCCTCCTCCAGAACTGTTCTGATCAATCATTTCCATCTCCTCCTGCACCTCTCCACAAAGGCAGATTAGCGATCAAATGGGAGTGCGAGGCTCTCTCCATTGAAAATGACTGTTATTACCCTGGCCAAGGGTGGCCTGAGACTATGGGTCAAGACAGAGAGGAACTGCACAGATTTAGGAAGTGAAAATGGGGAGGAACCTGGGCTTTTCTGAGTTACTTGGTGACACGGCCACAGAGTGGAAGGGTCCTGCTGTTCTCTTGCTCTTTCGCTTCTGCTGACTCAACTTACCAACTTTGTGAACTTGGAAGAGGCCCTTCCCTTCCATGGGTCTTGTGGTTTTCACGCCTTACTGGATTGAAGCCGTGGGCTAAACCAGAGGGTCTCATTATGTCTGGCCAGGTGGTATGACCTGTTGCTCAGGGAAACCACAAACATAACCATTTGCAGGGCTGTGTGGACTTCTCTGGAGTTTACATTCCTGGAAACACATCAAAGCAGATTGTTTACCAGTCCTCTTATCTTGTGGAAATTATTACCTCCCTGAAATGGACAGAGCACATGTTTTTGTGGTATCTAGCATTTAGAAAGTGCTGGATAAATGTTAATGGCTTTTGCCTTCCCAGTATCTTGGCTCCCATCCTAGACTAGCCGTAGGTCATAGAGTCACAAGCAGCAGTGAATCTAGTGGGAGGGCAGAATGTCCTTATCTGACATTCCTCGAGTGGTTTACTGAGGGGCTAGATTCTGTTAGCATTTTATTTCTAATAGCCCTCTTCCCCCCAATAACATAAAGATTCTTCATATTCTAGACAGTTGAAGTGTTCATCATTGATAATATCTCTCAGTGGATACCAGAGCTTTTTGATGGATGGTCAGTTTTCAAATAATACAGTTAAAAACTTCACTTCTTTTCATTCTGAATATAATAATGTCAATGGTTTCACAATGGATTCACAATGCAGATAATCCACAAGTTGTTTATATTTCATTTTGGAACACATTCTCTCTGTTTCTATGTTGGATTTGAGAACTGAGAAGAAAGGAGGAGTCTTAAGTTTTTGGGTTCTTTCTTATTTATTGGAAAACAAAGCCAGGGTATTGGTATTTTTAGAGGATGTATTTCCTTAATTATGGGCATATCAAAGACAATAGAACAGTTAGACTTTGAAATTTGTGTTTCGTAAAAGGTGCACTTTTTTTTAAAAGTATTGAGTCTGGTTACACAAGTGTTGGCATTTTTTTTCAGCCCATCTCAAAACCAGGGCATTTATTTGTCATTGGATCATAGACTGATAACAATGGATTTATTTCGAGAGCATTTGATTGCTGTTTGACTCATGGAACTAACTAACCCAGAAGCTAGGGATTTGAGATGGAAAGACAGGCAACTAGGTGTTTGGGCTCTTACCAATATGATAATTAATTTTCTAAGCTGATGGTGTGTATGATTTATTTTTGAAAATAGACTTTTTTTTTTACTACCTGTAAACATTGTGAATAATTCCATCACTCCTGTTAAATGAGGACAAGAAGAACCAATATTGATGAACACTCTATTTTTTCTTTTTCAACACTGGCTAAACATACTCATTCATTCCTTTAACAAATACTTAACTACCAGACATCTATCATATTTGAGCCCCATGTGGTAGGCACTGGGGGTAGAGAGAATGAACCAGACAGTCTTTGCTTCCCCCCAAGTTTGTTGTCTAGTAGGCAGTCATGAATCAGACAGTCACACAAATGTGTACAATTACCAACTGTTTTTTTAGGATAGATTCTTAGGAAGGGAATTCTTAGATCAGAGGGCAAGTAGACATAAAGCTCTGCCGGGCCTCACCAAAGTGCCCCCCAAAATGGCTGTACCCCTTCACATTCCTCCCAGAAGTGTCCATGTCCCCCCATACTTGTCAACGTTGACCAATAGCATTCTTTACTAATTTTGGCAGTCTGACAAGTTTCTTAATTTTTGCCAGTCTGATGAACAAAAATAGTACCTTTCGAAAAATTGTATTACCTGGTTCTCAGTGAGGTTTGAAATCTCTCTACCTGTTTATTGGCCGTGTCGGTTTCCTCATCTCATTTCTTCCTTGGTGAATTTTAAGTCAGAAATTGGAACCCATTCCCCAGGAGGGTGTTTAGAAAGAAGATTCCTATCTACTCTAAATGGCAGAGCTGACAGCAGCCTTCCCTAATGTGAAGGCTTCAGTGGTGTGGTGAATAAGGTTGCCTTTGACAAAAGTTGTGAAATGTAATGACGGAGTCTGTCATAATATGAACGATCTCTAATTTATACTTACCATTCCCTAAGCTCTGTGTCTTATAAATCACACCCACTCTTGAATTACTTCAAAACATTGTATGTCCCCTTCTCGTGAATGGTATAATTAGCTATATTATGTCTTTCTAGAAAGTTATATTATGTCCCTTTAAAAAAAATTAGCCAGTATGTGATTGCTTATGTTCAAGCAGATGTTGAGGTAATGAGGTAATTCTCTTTTTGTCCTTTTTGGAGCTTTATTTTATTGGACTGATTGACGTCTTTAACACACTGACAAATGGTAACTTGGGGTACTATTTCCGATGCATATTTCCTAGCTCCTAAAGTGGACATTTCCCTTACAAAACATCCTGCAATTTGCTCCCCCTCCAGAAGGCTGCTGGGAAATGATCGACTTAGCTCAGCGTTTATTGAAGGTACATGATTTTCTTTGTAATGTATTCATCGCACAAGCCCTGAATATTCACAGCCAGGCACTGTGCTGGGCATCAGTGATAGAGCGATGAATAAAGCCTTGTCCCTGCTGGTGAGGAGTTCCTAGTCTAGAGATAGTGATAGGCATGTAAATTCCAGGAAGAGTGTCTAAGTGGCCTAGTTTGGGTCTTGGGTTTAAGTCCTTTGGACCAGGAAGGGCAGGGCACCTTGATTGGCAGCCCCCGCAAAGACCAGTGGATTGGAGTAGTTGTCCAAACATGTATGGCGGGCCACTACCAGACAGGGGGATGCAGGCTGGGCAGATGCAGACAACAGCTGTCCACCGAACTGGTCAGCGTGGTCATGCCATGTCATTTGGAACTTGGTTAGGAAGTTTTGAAGGCAGCGATTGCTACCCAGCAGTGAGGATGCGATCATGGAAGACCAAAGCTCCAACCACCACACTGAAAATACCGTCCTAGGGTGAGAGAGTGGGTTTTGAAGCACAGTAGCCTCCTTTGATCTGTACTTGCCCCAAGACTATAGCGACAGTGCTCAAGGTTCAGATGGAAATTTAGCCCGGCTTATTCTTAGAGCAGAGTTAGTAGTTAAAGAGGCTCCCAGTGTTCCCTTGATTGCAAGGCCAGAAAGTAGCTTGAGCGTTATTTTGACAAAAGGGGCCAAACGCTTGCCTACCACCGAGATCATATCAGTCAGGAGTAGCCGCAGCACCATCAGTCTTGGACACACATGGACACACATGAAGTCCCTCAGTAGAAAGCGGTTTGGGATTAAACGGTTGCCATGGTGTCCGGTGCCAACTTGGCTTTAACATCGTTATTTTTCCTAGTGCAGTTTGTGGCCACTGGTCTCCGAATAACTGGGGTCCGTATGCACTTTCTTACCTGTTATTATAGAAAGGAGCCTGGCAAATTTATTTTTCTTCCTCTGGGTCTGTTTTTGTAAAATCGATACTTTGAAGTGTTTTGCTGTTACAACAAAATACCACATAGCTTGAGAAAGTGCACAAACTATGAATGAACAACTCAAGGAATTATTGGAAAAGATGTTTCTAACAACGCTTACATTAGAACATCTCCAGAAACCCCATCATAAGCTCTCTAATCATGATCAACTGCCTTTCCCTGATGGTATTTTTGTCACCCAAGCTAAGTTTTCTGAAAGCTGCGTGAATGGAATCATGCAGGATGCAGTATTTGCTTCTGTCTTCTCTCCCTCATCACGTGTGACATTGAACCACAGTGTGGGCTGTCGTCAGAGCTCATTCGCTTGCATTGCTGAGTAGTAGTCCACTGTGGGAATACCCCCAAAAAAGAAGTTTTTAAGTGAAGATTCTGCAGAGGTCAGCAGACATTTTCCGTAAATGGCCAGATGGTATTTTAAGCTTTGTGGGACACCTGGTGTTTCTGGTAAACCAACATCCTGTGGCTCAGTGGATTAAGCCTCTGCCTTCAGCTCAGGTCATGATCTCAGGGTCCTGGGATCGAGCCCCGCATCGGGCTCTCTGCTCAGCAGGGAGCCCACTTCCTCCTCTCTCTTTCTCTCTGCCTGCCTCTCTGCCTACTTGTGATCTCCGTCTGTCAAATAAATAAATAAAATCTTTAAAAAAATAAAAAAAAATGCAATTTCCTCCTAAAGTCTGTGAGCTCCTGCCGGAAAGACACAGGCAGGGCAGCCCTCCGTGAGATGGATCCTGAGCCCGGGCTGAGGAACTACATCGTGTTGTTAGAATTCCCCGATTCATGTAACACTTCCAATGGTTAGACAAATCTTTTGTGTTTTTTTTTTTTTTAAGTTGAATTTAAAAGTAAACATATGCTCATAGGAAGACGAATAAGCATAGGAAAAGAAAAGTATGCTGAACTGTTCCCTCTAGTTCATTTCTTAATCTTTATTTCATGATACTTTCTCAGGGAGTCTTTTTAGACACTTTTCCCCCCTAATTGTTCCTGCTTCCCATGAAAATTTTTTAAAAGGATTTTACTTATTTATTTGACAGAGAGAGAGCAAGCTCAAGCAAGGGGGAGCAGCAGCTGGAGAAGCCGGCTGCCCCATGAAGTTTTAATATCTTGGTGTCACGGTGGATCTTTTTATGTACTGTGATCCTTTGGAGGTTGCAAACCGTTGTCATACCTGTGCTTGTATTCCCCTTTGAGGTGGTGCCATCCCCACTGATAATGCATGCTCTCACCCCCTTTCTGTTGCTCAGGGATGGACTGCTGACCTTTTGTTTATTTCCTTTTGGAAATTGTGCGCTTGTATGTGGGTAGGTAGTTATCACTGAATGTATATTACAGAATTTATATCAGTTACATGTAGAATTAAATCTTTAAAAATTGATTGGTTAGGAGCACCTTTAAAAATTGAGCAGTTAAATGTCTGACTTTGGCTTGTATCATAATCTCAGGTCCTGGGATCGAGCCCCACATCAGGCTCCCTGCTTAGTGGGGAGTCTGCTTGTTCCTCTGCCCTTCTCCCCCTGCGCGCCCCACCCCGCTCATGCACACACACACACACTCTCTCTCTCTCTCTCTCTCTCAAATAAATAAATAAAATCTTCAAAAAACTGATTGGATAGTGTTCCACTCTACAGATTTGCCACATGTAGTTAATGTCCTCTGGATGGACACCTCTGTGTTTCTATGTCTTTGCTATTAAAAATAATGCTT
Source organism: Mustela nigripes (assembly GCF_022355385.1). Lineage (NCBI taxonomy): Eukaryota > Metazoa > Chordata > Mammalia > Carnivora > Mustelidae > Mustela > Mustela nigripes. The sequence continues at coordinate 178,549,605 of NC_081560.1, read as the reverse complement.
TGGGCAATAGATAATAGTTGGAGACATCAGTATGACCGTGTTTTGCTTAATCTGGATGCAGATGATTACATACAGAGATATTTATAGTGTATGTCTATGTAGTGAAACCTGTCGCAGCCAGGAGGTGGGTAAGGAGACCTGACAACTAATTGTAATGTGGTACCTGAGTGGAATCCTGGAAGGAAATGCAACATTAGGGAAAAACTAAGGAAATATGAATGAGGTGTGGACCTTAGTTCATAATAATTGTCAGTATTGGTCCATTGATTGTAATAAATGTGCCATACCAATATTAGATGTGAATAATAGGAGAAACTGGGTGGAGGGCTTATGGGAACTATCTGTATTATCTTCGCAATTTTGCTGTAAATCTTAAGTTTATGAAATTAAAGTTTATTAAATAAAAATGTTGCTTACATTCTTGTACACATTTATCTCTAAGTGTAGCTGTGGGAAAAATTCTCAACAGTAGATCCAAAAAGTGGGTATATTTTATTTATCTTATTTTTTTTTAATTTTTTATTTTTTTATAAACATATATTTTTATCCCCAGGGGTACAGGTCTGTGAATCACCAGGTTTACACACTTCACAGCTCTCACCAAAGCACATACCCTCCCCAATGTCCATAATCCCACCCCCTTC